>NC_135723.1:71471616-71771616 GCF_964656455.1 Halichoerus grypus
TGTGACTGTTTTATGATTGTTAAATTTTTACTGAAGGGGTTAAAGCATTTTCTGTCTAATACACCTCCAAAAATAACCTTATCTAACTTGACAAACATGGTCCAATATATATTTAAGCTATTTTGAAAATAATGGAAAAATCTTATTAATAACTGTTTTCTCTTGTGGGGTGTGGTGAATAGTAATTTAGGGCAGGTGAGAGCAAAGCAATTTAACATTTCCCTTGTTAGTTCCTTTGACCTACAAGTTTGGAGGTCTCTGCAACACCCTTGAGCTTTTTCCACAGGATAAAGTAATAGTTGCTAAGACTTTGCCAAAAAAATTCTCTGTTTTGCTGTTAGGTTCTGCCTCTATCTTGTTCAGGTATTTATTTCTTGTATTATTTCTGTCTCCAGAGACAAAAAAACGTATGTGTATGTGTGTGTGCATTGCTTATATATATTATATATGGTGTATACAGTTGACCCTTAAACAACACGGGTTTGAACTCCATATGTCCACTTATATGTGGATGTTTTTCAATAAATGTAGTACAGTACTGTAAGTGTATATTACCTTTCTTATTATTTTCTTAATAATGTTTTTCTTTTCTCTAGCTTACTTTGTTAGAATACAGTATATAATACATATACAAAATATGTGTTAATTAACTATTCATGTTACTGGTAAGTCTTCAGGTCAATAGTAGGCTATTAAGTTTTGGTGAGTCAAATGTTATACATGGATTTTCAACTGTGCTGGTGGGTCAGTGCTCATAAGCCCTGTATTATCCAACTGTATTATATTATAGAAGAGCATATATCCATATTATATGTTTCTTTCCACATAAATTGTCTCTTCGCTAAAGTTGATATTGTTCAAGGGAATGATGCCCTCTAACCTGATCTTGTATAATGATCTATGTGTCTGATGAGTTAGGAATATATATTGCCTTTATTTTAAACAGTATGGCCATTGGCTTTAACCCATTTATGGAATCACCTCTTACAATTGTCTTTAATTTCTGTCTTGCTCTTCAACCAGAACAAAAGAATAAATTCATGCAACCAAGTAAATGACTACTAAAAATTACTTATTGAAGTAAACGACTTGATTACATTTAGGGCTTCTCCGAATCCTTTTATGTTCTGGGTTTGTGGGTGACTGCATATTTTCGCAATTCAGAGCAAATGCCAAATCAAAACATTGTCCAGTAAAAAGTGCTCAGAGCTATGAGTCAGCCAACCTAGAGTGCAATTTTAACTCTACCATTATCTAACTGTGAATTTTGATAATCCCTGAAATTTCCTGGATTTCATTTTGTTTGTAACATGAAGCAGTTAGATTATCTAAAATTTCCTGCTTTCCAAAAGTTCTGTGGTTGAGAAAATTGTAAACAGAATTGAGAAAAAGTAGTTTGACTTCAGTAAATTTCCATTCTCAATTTCACCTTTCCTCCCTCCGGAGGTGCCAGGTGCACTCATGCTGCCCAAGGCCTCCTGAACACGGAAATTACCTGCCTGACTCCTAACAAGTTTGAGCTGGTGACTTCTGAGCCTAGCCATTGTCTGCTTTATTTCAAAATAATGCCGACTTCCAATAAATGCAACCTGAGATGAAAGCAAAATCCTAATATCTTATCTTTATCATCTTCTACTCCTTGATCTATCTCACCAGCTCAGGAGTGTTGTACAATAATATTATCTACTAGTATAGAAAACTGCCATTTTCATATATTTCAGTGGCAGTTTTAATTAGTACAGTTTTTATACAAAGTAAATTGGTAATAAGCACCAAGAGACTTCCAATTTTTTCATAATCATTGACCCACAGATTCAACATCTAAGACATTGTTTTCAAGAAATATTAGGAGGGACACATAAAGATATAAATACAGCACTATTCCTAGGAAGGTGAGGGGTAGATTAAAAACAATAGAAATATCCAAAATATGACATCTATTAAATAAATTATGAGGACCTCTGTAATGGAATATTATATAGCCATAAAAATCATGGTTTAAAGAATAATAATATGGCAAAAAGGTGACTGATTACTCAGTATAATTTCTAATTGGGAAAATTCAGGAAAGAATGTAAAAATAAAAATATCTGGATTCCCACTGCTCAAGAGTATTATTGTTTACACATTTGTGAACTTCTCCTGTCTCTATTAAAACCAAATGTTGCTTTGTAATGTGAACAACAGCAAAATCAAACAAAAAAACCTCATTTTAAAGGACTTTTCTTTGCCAATGGCCACATGTTAAGAACAGACCAAGATATGTGTTTGTGTGTGTGTGTGTGTGTGTGTGTGTGTATTGAGGCATGAAAACCAGGGATATTGATTCACAGAGAGGGTTTATATACATGTAAATGTAAAAATCATATAGACACATGGAGCCTTCAACAATATTGCAGTTTCTCCCTCTGAGCAGGGTTTTTTCAACATCAGCAGATAATTACTTCAGGGAGAGATTTCTCTGTATATTGTAAGATGTTTAGTAGTATCCCTGACCTCTCTCTGATAGATGCCACTACTAATTCTCCCCTCACCAATTTGTGACGACCAAAAATTCTTGCCAGATGTCACCAGATTTCTCTTGGGAAGGCAGTATTGTTACTTCTTGAGAACCACTGCTCTAAAGCTATATTCTCCCAGACTGTCTTTTAAGCAGCAAACAAGATATATCATTAGATTGTTTTTAATAGGAAAAGCAGAAGATCCAGATAAAGTCATTGTTGGGAAAAATTGCCACATACTCCTGACTCCTAAGTGCTGGTTTGTTGTTGTTTTTGTTGTTTAAATGTTTCCAAGAACTGGCACAGTCTCCTAGGGTATGGCTCCCTCGTGCGGCAGCTGGGACAGGACAGGTCACAAACTTCTGATCCCCAGTACTCTCTTTCAGTCTTTGGCATCTGACAAACAGGCATAGTCTCAAACATTATTTTTATATCTCTAGATCTACCCCATCATTAGTCCATGAGAAATGGAACTGCCACAGCCTCACCAATATCTCCCTGGCTGGGAGGGGTAGGGATGCCTCGATACTGTTCCCCATGAACTCTACTGACACCATGGGGGGATGGAGGACCTCGTTACTGCTGGGCAATGGTGAATGGCCTGACTCTCCACTAGGCTTCTTTTGATACCATGCCAGGGAGGATGAGAAGGGCACCTAGTTATGCCAGTGAGGGTAGAAGTCCCACATGGTCTCCACTGACTCCACAGGGGTCCGCCTCATCCTTGATAGCAGTCAAATTCCTGACTCCCTCCCTGGCCTTCTCCAACACTACCCTAGTTGGGGAGGGGTTGGGACACCTCATTAAGATGGTATGGGTGGAATTCTAGGCTCCCCACATGGCCTTTGCTAGTGTAGGTGGAAATGGAGCTACTATTTTATAAGTGGTGTTTAGCTGGAGTAGAGCAGCTATTTACTAAAAGCTTTCTATCTTGCCAGGCTGCCCCTTCCCTCATCATTGGCTAGAGAGAGCAGGCTTTCCTTGGGGCTGTTTTTGTCTTCATCCTTTGACATTTCCAGGTTGTCTGCTAATTCAGCTCCAGATCTGGGAAAAATAAAGTAAAAACATATGTACTTATACAATGTATAGTTTCCTCAAATCATCTATTTCATTGGCATTTTCAAAGTTATTAGCATAAGAAGGAACAAAGAAATATCTTGATTTTAATCTTTTACATATCTGCAAATTCTTCACTTTTAATTTGTGCTCTTGTATTTTCCTGAAGTCAAGAAAAAATTTTGCACCTAGGCCACACAGAAGGTCTAGAATATTGTTTTGAATTGATGTATATTATTGCTCTTTTAGAATAGTATTATAAGGAAAGGTAAAATTACAATTAGACAGCTCAAGACTGGGACTGCTCATTAATCCTACATGAGTCTTATTTTCATCTTCTCAGAGAGAGATGAAATATCTATCCTACAGTTTTGTAATGAAGCTGAAATAAAATTAAACAAATAATTAACACAACTTCTGGCTTTTAGGAGGTGCTTGATACATGCTAGATTTTAGTTGTTGCTGGGAGGAAAAAGTTTTCCTCAACCCTCAGGGTTCCTGGTCAGGTTTGAAAATTAAACTGACAAAGACAGATTAAGAGGAAAAAAGCATGTACATATGATTACATGATATAGGAGCCTTCATAAGGAAATGAAGCCCCAAAGACACAGACCTGTATTTTTATGCTAGGTTTTATGGAGAGTGGAGTTTGATAGGAATATGATAGGTAAAGGAGTATGAGGTAACTGTAGTAAATTGGGGGAAATTTAGCAAGTCCTGTCATTAAGATTCTTCTTTGTGTCCCTTTGTCTTTGGAGAAAAGGATGCTCCTTTCCTTTGTATATACAAGGGCACCTCTCACAGGAGGATTTTATGACCTATTTAAGGGAAGAGGACAATATGGGTAGGTCAGAGTGACTTTTCTGCTTCTGCCATATTCTCAAACTCCTTCAGCTTAGTTTATTCATATTTTGGGTAGCATGTCCTACACCCCATCACTATTAGAATATAATGAATAATTATATTGATGGTGACATTCTTTATCTTTTCAAATTTATTAGTAAAATATTCTAATTTTAATTTATGTTCTCAATAAATTTGTTTTGAATACTATGTAATATTTAATATTAAATTATTTAAATATTAAATTAATTATTTAAATATTAATGTTAATTAGTAAGGACGTTTCCCAATAAAGTAATTTCTCAAAAAGAATGCAAGCCAAAGTAAAGAAATTCATGACATTCGGCTTAGTGAGAGGTTATTCATTTTCTTATATGTCCATCCTCTTCTGTGTAAAATGGACCCTATTATGCTCTTGTTATCTTTACACACCCCATGTTTAATCCCCAGCTCTTTATGCTCTCTCCTGTGATCCTGTTCCCTCAGTCTATGCTTTAGTAGGCTACATCCATAAGAATTTTCAATATTAGAACACAAAAACAACATGGAAATTTGGGGCTTGGTGATCAGTGATGAAATAAGAGGTTCAGCTATTTTAAAGAGTCTGAAAACCACTTGACTCAATATTTATTTTTTCAGTCTAGATCTTGCCATGCTACCTAATTGGTTGGACACAGAATCTGATTAGAAACAAAACAGACAACGCAGACAAGAAAATCCAAGAATTCCATAGATTTACATGTCAGTGGGAAAAATAAATGGTAAATAAATTGGGATAAGAATGGTAAAATAAAGTATGCAAGGAGTATAGTTGGAGAGTACAAACTGTAAACTTTACCTAAGTATAGCGTAAATGTAGAAAAGTGTACCAATTATAAGTGCCCAGCTTAATGTATTTCACAATGTGAACACATTTATATAACCATCATCTAGATTAAGAAGCAGACCATTAGGAGAGCTCCATGGCCCTTTCCAGTCACTGCCCACACCTGCTCCAAGGGTAATCTATTCTATGTTCATTCTGAAGCTCCATAACACTGGCAAGAGCTATATGCCATGACTTTTGGAAGAAGAGACCATTCTATTTGAAATCCAACATAAGGTAAGATTTCCTCATTTTATGAATGCCATAATGTTTTTCCTATTATAAAGCAGCATTAAAATCCCCACACTCCATTCTCTCAAAAAAATCTTAATATTAACCATATCATAGCCACTGTGAAGACACAGTTTTAACTAAGTTCCAGGTATGTTATGTAATCACAAAATGACCCAATAAAATAGGGACTATTTATAATTATCCCACATTTATTGTTGAGGAAACTGAGGATAAATTAATTGGCCAAAGTCTGTTTTAACAAGTAACAAAGTTGGGATTAGAATGCAAATTAATGATTCTAATGTGCAAATTCTTAACCACAAATTTATTCTCACACTCTCACGCAGATACCAATAATATGTGTGATATTATTTAAATTCTCTCATCTGTTTTGCCTCAGTTGTTTCACATTCGGTGGCTCATTGTAAAAATTGCTTCCATCATTTCGTCCTTTTAAAGTTAAGTTAAAGGTAGAAGCAAAGATAAAAAAGAAAGCTGTTAGAAATGATGTGCTCAGTAAAATCAAATATTCTGGAAGTTTTCATGAAGACTTCCACTTTAGATGATGGACTACATCCATGATTTTTAACTCTTAAGATCATATAAAAACTTCCTCTTAGATATGGTGTTTGGCTTCAGGAATAATCATTGCATGAGAAGGTCATGTATTGTAGCTTCTGAAATATTTTCAAGCTTTGTAATTAATAAAGGTTATTTGGAATTAAATAATTAAGTCTTCATGGGGTACTTATTTATATTTAAATGTTTAAAATCAAAGTACTTTTAACATGTGACCATCTTTTAATCTATGAAGGCAGGAGTTTTCAGAGATTAGGTTATGGCATAAACAATGTTCCATAATAGTAAATAAATTCATATGAAGAAAAATTATTTAAGATTTTACCTTTTTAACTTTTTACCTAGTATTGCACTTGTAGGAGATATAATATATTATTACTCTAGTAAATAACTAAATGTCCCTACAGTTCAAGTGTAACGTAACAGGTTGATGATGAAATAGATTTATTCTATGAGATAAAACTCTCATATTATTCCTGACCCATTAATACACAATTCTTTGTGCCTTAGATTTACTCAGTCTTCAGACAAGAAGAAAAGCTTATTAAAATTAATTTTTCCCTTAAGACTTATTCTGGATTTTCACACACATTGCACAAGCGAAATGGCTTTTAAAAACTCATGCTTTTTGTCATCCTAATTGTTTTACACATCTTGGCAACTTTCCACACCCTACATAAAACAGGGGTTCATTAGGAGTCATTAAAAGAAAATATTTTTCTTGTAAATGCATTAGAGAATTTGCACATTATTTTATGCCATTTTCAGAAGCTATGTAAATTGTGACTAATCATGAAACAAACAGGGTCACTTAACAATAATGTAGGAAAGAGTCTCTCAGCAACAGCATTTCAGAAATGAGAACTTGATGGGATTTGGAAATTGAACCATTATTACCTGTTGATGTTTAGTATTATGTTTTTATTTGATCATTTTTTGTTAAGTGATTAGTGATATTTTTATATATTCTTAGGTATTACAAGAAGAAAATAAATATAAGGAAAATGAATAATAAAATCAAAATCAGAGGTGAAAATTGTATTCTTAGTTTACTTTTACCAAATGATTTCTTACAGAAAGAACATAGATATGAAGTGAGATAGAGGCAGAGGGGGGAGGTAAGGTAAATTTAGCAAACATATGCAGTTTAGGTGGTGAGATGTTGATGAGGAAGAAAAAAGACAGGCCTATATTTCAGTATTACCAACATATAAGTCATATGAATGAACAAATCTGATTTTACAGCCACTTTATAGAGGATCCAGGAGTAGTGTTATTTTTAGATCCTTAAGAACAAGGAAAAATAACCAAATCATTGCCATTTAAATGATGTGCATATATGAAGAGCAAATAAAAAGCATTCTCTAACTTTATTTCTCAGAGCAACTTGTATTTCTGAGTCATATGCAATTGCACACATGCTTAGGTCCTAAATAAATAGGTTGTTAAAATCATGCAGTGAACTTTACATTCTAACTGTGCCTGCCTATCTCCAGGGTAAGCTAGGCAATAAACCTGATCCCAACGTATAAGAGCCAATGCAGCCTCATCTCCCCCCTTTTTGACATTTTTATAACCATCCTCTACTTATCAAAACTAAGAAATTGCATTGATATAAAACTATTAACTAAACTACCGACTTTATTCAGATTTCTCCTAGTTTCCCACTCACGTCTTTTTCTGTTGCAGGATCTAGTTCAGGTACAATACAGCACTGTATTTAGTCTAACACCTCCTTAGTCTCCTTTTGAGGAGTACTTGTCTAGTATTTATAGGATGCCTCTCAATTTGGGTTTGTCTGACATTTTTCTCATGACTAGGGTAAGGTTTTTGGATTTGGGGGATGAATAGCACAGATGTGCCCTTCTCATTCAATCTTATGAGACCAACTCCTCCTTTTAAAATTTACTTTAATTTGGTTTCCATGGGAAGGTTATTTGTGTCATGCAATTTGCCAGTTATGCAAGCTATAGTCATGTGCTTGACCTTTCTTGCCTAATAAGAGTAACTGAAAAAGTTGGAAGGAGTCAAGACAATTTTGTGGATCAACCAGAATATCAACAGGATCTAAGAAATTATGAAAATAGTTTTTAAGAAAGCCAGAGTCATTTTATGGCCCCTGCATCAGGAAAAAGGCTATGATTAATTTTTTGTAAAGTTGGACTGATAGTGAGGATCATGTCCAAAGACATGTTATATTCTTCATTGGCTGAAAATCTGCTTTGTTACTTTTTGTTTACAAATCAGCCTCGGGTTTCACATAATTTGATTACACAGGAATACTTTGGAGCCAGACTGCTTGGGTTTACATTCTTGGCCCTCCCCTTGTAGTTGCCAAGTCACTGTCCCTTGCTACATAATTTGAGTAAATGCACACAGAGCCCTAACACAACAACACCTGGCTGGCAGTAAGTATTCAATAAACATTAACTACTATCATTATTATTCAAAGCTACAAGACTTTATTAGTAAATACTTTGTGTCACATTTTAGTGTGGACAAATAAGGCATAGAACTTTTTTAAGGGGGAAGGAGCATTATACAAATAAAAGTACTCTTAAATAGTTTGCCTAGCCTTTTTGTTTATATCATCCATTATATGTATTTCTCTATATTCCACAATTAAATTCCTAGTTCCCTATTTAAGATTGAGTTCATATTTATTTTTCCAAATACATCCTTCTTTCAGTTCTCATTTATTTTACCAACATTCACATCATGTTTAGTTTTCAGATATCAGGCCTCTTGATGCCTAAACTTTCCCTGTTAATATTGACTTTTAGATTCAAAAGTTGGCTTAAAAATCTGGGGAATTTTATATGTATTTCTGGTACATCAGAGCAGTTAAAGCTATTTATTTAGTACTTTTAGTTTATTTAGCAATCTACACTACTAATAAAGATGGGAAAGCAAAATGTAAATAAACTCATTAAGAGTTGGGCGCCTGGGTGGCTCAGCTGGTTAAGCGACTGCCTTCGGCTCAGGTCATGATCCTGGAGTCCCTGGATCGAGTCCCGCATCGGGCTCCCTGCTCGGCAGGGAGCCTGCTTCTCCCTCTGACCCTCCCCCATCTCATGTGCTCTCTCTCTCTCTCTCATTCTCTCTGTCTCAAATAAATAAATAAAATCTTTAAAAAAAAAAAATAAATAAACTCATTAAGAGTTTGCAGAATGGAATGTGAAGCACTGTTTACATAAATAAACAAATAGTGAGTGTCTAATCATTTCTTTATGATCTGATTTGCCTGGTTTTGTTTGCGTACATAGGATGACCTTCTAGGTAAGATCGCTCTTTGCTTTTCTGAATCAGAGATCCTGGAGGCCGTATGAAATAACTCTACAACAAATGTATACTCCCATGAAAATTCAGTTTCACAGTCTTCACTGTGATGAAAGTATATCCAGTATATGATATAAACACCTCTTCATTAAATGAAGGAGTTTCTTTTCACTCATTCATGTGTGAATTCTGTGACTCCTATTGACAATGATCAGAAGAACAAAGATAAAGCTGTTCTTGAAGCTCTTGCAGAAAATAAAAAAAGGGCTTTCTCAGCCGTCTCTACCAAATCCCTCATCAAGTCTCATTGGCTCAAATTGAGTCACATGCCCATTCCTTGCTCACTGCTCAAGGGGATGCGTCGCCTAGAGCTGGCATTGGTCCAGCTTGTCCTGACACAGGTCAGCTGAAAGGCAGAGGACGAAAGGTGAAACCTATGAGCTCTGTTAAGAAGGACAGAGAATGGATGATAAATAGGCAATTAAAAATGCATATTAAGGTGAAAATTTGGATATATGTTAAACATACATCCCTATGCTATTTATTAGTGTGAGTAAGAGAAAGTTTCTGGCCTAATGAACTTATATTCATTGGCGAATACAGGCAATCAAATTAAGATAATTTTAATATTTAATATGTGCAATGAAAAAACTGAAACGGTAATGGGCGATGATCATTTGGGAAGTGGCCTCTCTGAGATGGTGATGTTTTAGTCAAGACTGGAATGGTCAAAAGAGGCAGCCAGGTGAAGACCTGTGGAAAGAATCTTCCATTTCAGAGAGAAAAGCAAGTGCAAATTCCCAGAGACAAGCTTGGCCTTTTCAAGTGAAAGAAGACTGGCAGAGCTAGAACATCATGATGGAGGTAAGAGATTGGGACTGAGAAGTCATTGGGACTAGCTCATGTCCAGGTCATAATGAAAAGTTTGGATTTTATTCTACTTGAACTGGAAAGCCACTGGGGTTGGATTTCTGGAGAGAAAATAGAAAGGCATCAAAGGGAAGTAAAGCCTTCTGATGGTTGTCTCACAATTTCACCTGTATTCATTTGTATTTCCCAAATCAGCTGATCTCTTTGATCTTGAAGTTTGAGACCAATCATCTGAGTAACCCAAATATTTTTCTGATTTTCTGCAAAAATGATTGGTTAATTTTTCACATGCAGTAATTCTATAAAATGGGTCACTTTCTAATTTGAGACGACCCGTACAATTTTACAACTGTTCTATATGGAAGTTGGGCTTTATTGCAGAATTACTGAGGTAGTCAAAATATCCGGACTGGCTGGGAAACATTTTAAATGAGCAGATTTGTCAAGGTGTGTACCACAAGTCAGAAGCAACTGCTATTCACTCAACAGTCTAAACTGTCAACTCCATCCTTCTCCTGCATAAAAATAAACATTTTCTCCACAACAAAGGCTTTTTATAAAAGCAATAAAACAACTCAAGGAAACATTGTTATCATGAGCTAATCACACCCTTGGGGAATTAGAGGCACTTAGCTATACCCAGTGCCTCACAGCACCTGAGGGCTGTGATTATCTCCTGATAACCTCCCAGTCTGTCAGACCTTGTTGGTTAATTAGATAATATTCAACTTGGTAATAGTGTATTTGAAGATTCTTTTGGAAGTTGCATAAACAAGCACAATTTATAAAACACATACATACATGCACACACATATCAGCAAAAAATTGGATAATTATTATTTACTCCAAATGAACGCAAGTTTTAAATAACTATATAATATATATATATATTTATATTTATATTTATAAAATAGAGTCCAAGAACTAAAAACCCTGAGGTGCTACTTTAACAATGAGTAATTCTGATGAGTTCGACCCAGGAAATCTTTTAGAGAAACTAGCTAAAATTATATAATGTAGTTTATTTGCAATCAATAAATGGTTGTGATACTTCAATCCCTTTTATAACATTTAGTTGCCCATTGTTTAATAAAGAATTGGGGCAGAATTATAAACAGATATTGCTAATAATAAACCCAGGCATAAACATATACATTTAATTTGGAAAAGTTTGTCATTATAAGGCTTATGTTAGGGTGATGGAGAAAAACTTAGAAATAAATTTGAATATTGACAGTTATTTGGCAGTTCAAATGTTTTAATTAGTTTAAATATTTAAAGAAAAAAATATTTCTTTCTTATTTATATTCCCAGCATAGTGGGAATTCATTCATAGTGTCTATGAATCTCACAGATCGTGGTATTACATTAATAAATGAGTGACCTTTTTTAATAAAAGATGCCATATAACTGAAAATATTTTATAGTACTATCACTTTTCACAACTACCAGAAAATTAAGAAACAGGATTCAAAAGTTTAATTTTGCTGTTTTTGGTTTCTTACATAATTAAATAAGAATGGAGTAGATGGACCTGAAGAATAGCAATTCAAGGTAGAGTTTAAGTTTTGGAAACTTAATAAGTTTATAATGTGGTATGCTAAGAGGTACACTAACAAAGGATGATGGGACTTTAAGGGGAACATCAGGAATCTAGGATAAGTAGTCTAAGGATGGATAAAAGAGAGATAAATTAGAATGAATTTATGAGGGAGATGATAGAATTTTTTCCTCTTGGCATTATTAAAATGCCAACAAACAAAGCAAGATTTATTGAGTCACCACTATATGCCAAGCGCCATTACCACCTGATTGTGTATAGGAGTCAAAAATCAAATAAGGTAGAGCCCTTGCTCTCAAAGAATTTATCTTTTTTGTTCTACACAAAATGTCTCATAAGCTTGAACTTAGTAGATATTTATATAAGTCAATACAAATAATCAAATTAGTCCAAGATTCCAATACCCATCCATCAAAATCACCAAGAAGCATTTAATTTTATTTTTTTTAATTTTTTATTGTTATGTTAATCACCATACATTACATCATTTGTTTTTGATGTAGTGTTCCATGATTCATTGTTCGCATGTAACACCCAGTGCTCCATGCAGAATGTGCCCTCTTTAATACGCATCACCAGGCTAACCCATCCTCCCACCCCCCTCCCCTCTAGAACCCTCAGTTTGTTTTTCAGAGTCCATCGTCTCTCATGGTTCGTCTCCCGCTCTGATTCCCCCCCTTCATTCTTCCCCTCCTGCTATCTTCTTCTTCTTTTTTTCCTTAATATATATTGCATTATTTGTTTCAGAGGTACAGATCTGAGATTCAACAGTCTTGCACAATTCACAGCGCTCACCATAGCACATACCCTCCCCAATGTCTATCACCCAGCCACCCCATCCCTCCCACCCACCCCCCACTCCAGCAACCCTCAGTTTGTTTCCTGAGATTAAGAATTCCTCATATCAGTGAGGTCATATGATACATGTCTTTCTCTGATTGACTTATTTCCCTCAGCATAATACCCTCCAGTTCCATCCACGTCGTTGCAAATGGCAAGATCTCATTCCTTTTGATGGCTGCATAATATTCCATTGTATATATATACCACACCTTCTTTATCCATTCATCTGTCGATGGACATCTTGGCTCTTTCCACAGTTTGGCTATTGTGGACATTGCTGCTATAAACATCGGGGTGCACGTACCCTTTCGGATCCCTACATTTGTATCTTTGGGGTAAATACCCAGTAGTGCAATTGCTGGATCGTATGGTAGCTCTATTTTCAACTTTTTGAGGAAACTCCATACTGTTTTCCAGAGTGGTTATTTTTAAACACAAATTCTTATGCCCTGAGAAATTCTAACTCTGCAGATCTGTGGAAGGAATTTGTTTTTAAGTCCCTAATATGACTCATAAGCACAGCTCTATTTGGGAAACATTTGAATATTTTTGGGGAAATAATATAATTAAAAGCAAAATTTTACCAATTCAGAAAACCTCTCCAAAATGGTAGAAAAGAAAGTAAACAATTTTATTATCGAATAAGCATTAAGCCAGAATATTATGCACATCACAGGAAATCCACTAAGAGATGCAAAGACAGAAAGAAATCTGGCCATTTTTATATAGCCATGGAGATACAACTTATTACATACATGTTTTCAATATACATAATAATTAGTCCTCAAGTAAGAGAACTTGACAGCACCATTTGTCACACACAGTTTATCCGAAATTCACCTGGTAATTAGGTTCATACAAAGGAAAAAAAAATCCTTACATCTTTATGACAGGCGATTAGTTTTGCAACTTGGAGCTAGACTCCAATCTCCCACAGAAATGGGGAGATGGTGCACTGTTGCCCTTGGTGTTTAGATTCCAAAGGGATGGCTTCCAGGTCCTTGAGGAAGACATTCCTGGATTGTAAAACTGGCAAGAGGCTTTTTAATATTTACATACATCTGGAAGGGGCAGAGAAAGAATTTACAATTATAAGTTTATAAAAATGTTCTAAGAAATGGGTAGGGGGCATATCTTCCCTTAATTTTAACAGGGAAAATTAAGCCTCTTATTTTTAATTTGTATTCAACCTTAAAATATACTTCCCATAATTCTATCATCTAAGATGGTTTGTGAACAGGACCACCTGTGAGGTAATGATTATTTTTAACTACTCTTAAATTTAAAATTCTAAAGAGGTATTAGACTTGGACAATATAAAACTGAACATTTAAATAAATGAATGAGTGAATAAAGGAATTGAGGAATGGATGAACAAATACCCCCTTCCTATAAGGGGAATTCCATCATAGGTGAGCTGTCCCACTTCTCTTCCGTGGACCTCAGTCTTGGATAGGGGAGATTTCTGTCTGATAGAAATTGCATTAGGTGGCCTCCAAGGCCCCTTCCACCAATGAGATTCTTAGAATATTTAGATGATGTTCAGGGACACATGGGTTTAAATAAAGCAGGCATGTTGGAACTACTAGTGTATTCTCTTGCAACAAGAGATTCCAGTCACTGGGACAAAGATATTTCAGGGTTTGAGGGACAAACTACTAGTAGAATTTATTGCCATTCTATTGGAAGTTTGCTATAGCCATTAAGGTCTTTCATATAAGCAATGAAAATTCTAAATGACCAGAAATACAAAAAAATAGATTAATTTGACATCTTTTGAAATACAGTCATACAAGACTATGTAATTACGAAATTAACACAATGCCCTAGAAAGTGATAACCAATATTTACTCTGTGTGGGCTCTTATTTAAAAAGAAATACACAAAATTAAAAATCAAACATTTTAACATACTTAAGAGAAGCTACTCAATAACCAGGTAAAACACATTTCTGGAGGCAATGTTTTGAGTCAACTGTCAAGATGACAAAAATTTTAAGCCTTACTACATTTCTTTGATTATTCATGGATTATTTACTCCTATGTTTTGCTGCTCCAAAATAATGCATCCAGTCAATAAGATAGTTCAATAAATTATTTCCAAGGTTGTTCTGGGAATAACCCTTATGAATCTTTCTGAATCAACCTGTGCCTTATCTTCTCTTACACAAAATTCTGGATTGTTTTCCCACTGGTTAGCTATTTGCTTTATCTGCAAAAAGAAAAAAAAATACTGTTTTATGAGCAAAAAAAAATATTTTTTGGAGCAAGTAGATCTATTACTGTAATACTGATGCAAAAATATGACATCAGGCTTTCTTCTGAATTGTAACAGGGCAGTAATGTTAGCCTTTGAATATAGATTTTGGCTAGTCTTCCTTTTTGCATAGATTGATGTGGCTAATGTAACTACTTTTTTCAAAGTTTCAAAGAACTATTTTCCAAACTACTTTCCAAACTATTTAAATTTCAAATTAAAATTGACCAAACAAATTCATTGGAAATGTTAAAACATAAACCAAGACATATTAAACATATTAAACATTTTAAGAGTTTATTTGAGCAAAAATTGATTCGAATGTAGCAGCGCGAAAGAAGTGGTTGGGAGCACTCCATGGACAGGAGCTTGGGGAAAGACTTTTATAGAGAAAAGGTGGAAACAAAACAAGGATTGGCTATAGCTTAAAACCTAGTTGGTTGTTTATGATTGATTATTCTTAGGTTTTGATTTCATAACCTTGAGGCATTTATTTACAGGCTTAGAGTTTGGTTTGCTTAGTAGGTTGCCAGAGCCACCTCAGTCTACTTGTCTCTTTGTTTAATTATTTTAACAAAAATTAGTCCATAAGCCTCTCTGGAACAAAAGGACCATCGTTATTCTATCATTTCAAACATTATTTATATTGCCTTAATATTTTAATGGGATTTTCTTCAAGCTAGTGTGGTATTTGGAATGTATTTCTTGACTGACCAGAAAGCATATCTTAAGCCTAGCTCCTAGCAGAGGCCTTTGTCCGTATATGCTCAGAAAACACTGAATACATCAGAGGCATATAAGATCTTCAAGATTGTAGACTTCGAGGAATTCTTAGGAAATCTGGGGAGTAACATATCTTTAAATATCACCTCCTTTCTTTCACACTAACTTTGGTTTCTCCAATAATAATAGGCATAGATAAAAATCCCAGAAGACAGTTGAGGAATCTAAAGTGATTGCATTTTCAGGTGGTTATCTATCTAAAAATAGACTAGCTCTACTTTGTGGAACTTTCCCAGGTATAGGAAGAGAATCCCAATGACATTATTAAACATATTGCCTAATACTTTGCCATTCTAGGTATTTGCTTATTTGCTTTATGTGGGTATGTATAATGCTTAACCTAGAAAGCTTTAACATATACAAATAACATTCCATTGGGTTCATTGTTGAAATAACTTCCAAATAGAGATGCTCAAATCATAATTGTAGTTGCATAAAGTATTTTAATCAAAGTGGTGCATACACAGAGTTAACAATTCACCAGTGACTAAATTGCTTATATTTACAAATATGTCAGTTTTCTACCCAGCCCTTTCATCACCACCACCAGACCTACTTTTTTAATTTTCCCTTTTTTTTTTTTTAGATTTTTATTTATTTATTTGAGAGAGATCACAGAGGGAGAGAGAGAAAAAGGCTCTGTGCTGAGCAGGGAGCCAAATGCGGGGCTTGATCCCAGGACCCTGAGATCATGACCTGAGCTGAAGGCAGATGCTTAACCAAATGAGCCACCCAGGTGCCTCACCACCAGACCTTCTTAAAGACAGGATCTTTCAAATTGTTTAGCTATTTCTTCAAGTATTAACTTAAATATTCCTAAATAATGTATTTACATAGATATGCTTAATTTATCAATATTATACAATACCAATTTAATTTCTCAATATATAACTAGTTAATTAGTTAACTCTTTTAAACTACTGTACACTGGAGTGTCTGGGTGGCTCAGTCATTTAAGCGTCTGACTCTTGATTTTGGTTCAGGTCATGATCTCAGGGTCATGAGATCGAGCCCTGTGTCAGGCTCTACACCCAGCATGGAGCCTGCTTAAGATCCTCTCTCTCTGTCTCCCTCTGCCCCTCCCTCTCTCTCTCTCTCATGAAAAAAATAAAATAAAATAAACTGTACACCTCCCTCACTCACTTCTGCTCCCTCTTTCCTCTCAGTTTATTTGGTTACACAATAGTCAGTCTTTACATTGTTAAGACTATGCAACTCTTTTTCCATGCTGAGCTGACCAAAATAATGAACTAGACTATCTTTTTCAAAAAGAATGTTTAACTTTTTCATTTGCCTAGTTATCTAGGTATTTATTAATTTTAATGATGAGTGATGTAGTTTTCACTATTTTTTTACCCAGTCTTTCAATATATCTATCAAATACCTAAAAATATTTTTTCAAATGTTTAAATTCATCTTAGGTCCATTTCCTTTCCCAGGAAAGGTCTTCCCCTTATATCTTCATCCCTGTCAGGTTTGGACTGATTCTGTCTAGGGCTGGAATAAATCTGTCATCCTTGGATTTTCCTTTACCAGTTTTCTATGTTGGATCACCTACTACCTAAATCCTAGGTTTTACCTATTCTTAGTTTATTTCTGTATTTTGCTGATACTTACCCTTTATTAGGTTCCTAAGAAAAGATATATTGGGAATATTTATTTTTGCCCATGCACATTAGAAAGTATCTTTATTCTACTCTCATACTTGATTGATAGTTTTGCTGGGTATTGATAGTTTGGCTGGTTATTTTTATCAAATATTAAACTATTTGCCCTCAGAGATTTGAAAACATTACTTTGTTGTTTTCTAATTTCCAGCATTATTTTTGAGAGAATTTAAACTGTATTTTGGCTTTCAGTTATTGTTTGTGACCTGTCTTGTGTCCACCACTCTTTGGATCTTCTCTTTATTCCTTTATTCAGAAAATCTTTATAGTTTTCTAAAATGTCTTAATTATGTGCCTTGTTCTGGGTCTGCTTTCATTCACCATATTAGAAGGAGTGTGACATTTATGGATAAGGGGGGATCACAGCAAGCTTCACAGGAAGAATTAGGAACACCATGGACCTAGTTGCTCTGAATAAGTCCACCATCACAACTCATGCTTCTTATCACCATGTTTTTCAGGGGTTCTTGGGGCAATTGTCTTACTGTTTTTTCTTTCTCTCTTTTTTGCTTTACCTTATAACTGCCTCAATTCCACCTTAAGTTAATTACCAATCCTCCTTCTGATATCCATTTTCAAAATTGTGTTAAAATCTTTCATTCTTTTTTTATCTCTTCCCCCAACTTTTTCCTTTTTGTGTAACACTTTATTATTTCTTTGCTTTAATTTTAATGAAGTTTGAGTAGGTATAGGAGATAAACACAAGAAGCCAGTCTGTTATGCTTAAACAGATGTTGTAATTTAATTTTTAAAATGGAAGAACCAATGTACTTAAACCTTCCTAATGCTGGCCTTAAAATACAGCACTTCCTATCTGGTCCCCCAATAAAGAGGAGGGTAGAGGGCAATAGTATGGAAACTTAAAAGAAGTCTTTCTTCAATACCCCCCTGCCTTTCTTCCACTACCATTCCTGTGCTCCATGGCATTTCCCTTCCTTTCCTAGGAGCTATTTCCACTGTTCATGTTGCTTTTGTTTTAAACAATTTTGTTGTACTTCTTTTTTACTTCCTAGAACATATTTTCTCCTTCTAATAACTACCTCTAGTAATCATACTTTACATTGCTTTTGTCTCAAGCAGATGTTATTGTATTTATCTAATTTTAAGAATATTGGAATGTGTATAATCCACTTTAGAAAGATTTACACCAAAGAGAGAAAGTGAGTAATATTTCATAGCATATTTGTAAATATCATTTAAGTGAGCTCCTCATTTCTTTATTCCCAAATGAGACAAGACATCTCAGAAAAAAGGGACCAATGTGTTTCCTCACTTGGCCAGGTAGTATAGCAATGATGATAATAGAAATTTAAGTATTTGATCAGAGAAATCTCCATAATCATGCACAGCCAAACTTCTTTTCCTTTGGTCCCATCATAAAAAAGACAAACATGATGATAAATAAGTAGAGTCAACATTTCTCACAGCAATAAAACTGTATTAAATTTATATTGGCATTAATCAGGTGTGACCTAGAGTGCTAAATACATTATTCACACAGATTTTTGTGGGCTCTGATTCAGTAGAGCATTATTCCCACAATGGCATCTTGTGTTATTATAAAGACAATTGAGCTAAAAATAAATTAATAAAAGTGCCATGCAAATATAACTGAATCATGTAGGCTTTTTATTGTCTAACACCCGCAGTATAATAATAATAAGCCCTTGTATTTATAAATGGGTTTTCTCTAAGGAATTCAAAAAACTTTCTAGACATAGTTTTAATATGCATGTTTTGCAATTACAATAAGACATGAAAAAAAAAGAAAACACATATGGTGTCAAAGAGCAATTTTACTTGTTCATCACCTCTTTAATAAGGAAATTGTGTATTTGCAACAAAAATATTAGGTATTGTAGAAATGATTTTAAATGGTTTGGAATGTTACCTGAAGCAACATCTATTATAACTAGTTGTGTTTTTAAATAATGAGCTACCAGTGTTAGTGACACACTTTAGCTGGTTGTTTAACTTAGTTCAACAATCTCCCTTTTCCACTCAACCTTTTCCCATATCTTACCCCCTAGATATCTTATCTTGTATCTTGAACCTGGAAGACAATTGGTAGGTCTTCAACTTAGAAATTAAAATGACACTATATACTCCCTGGGCTATGATGGGCATTAAAAAGGCCTAATATACCAGGGAGTCAAAGATTGCTTTGATCATAGGTGGGCAATGATTTCATGTGTCACTTACTAATCTCCACCACAATACCTGCCTACCACTATTCTCCCTTTAATTTTGGAATTATTAGTATTCAAGTCAGACCTCCACTGCACTCTCTAAATTTAGCATTTCTCATGTCCCACATCCTCCAAACCATCAAAACGGCTGCTGCCACTATTTGGCATGGCAAGGATGCATCAGTTTCCTAGTGATTAAATGGACACAACCAACGGTACTTGAACTTGAATTACATCGTTGGGACCCAGCAACTAGAAGCTGAGAGTGGGCTTCTGGAACTAGAATTTTGTTCTGGAAGTAGGAAAGAGTTGGACAAGGCTAGGTTGGAGCAGCTGCAAGAACTAAAGCACATTCTCTAGAAGAGAACCAGCATTGGTCACTTCCCATACAGTGTTAATCAGTGATACCCCAGGAAGCAGCATCACCCAGCAGAGCATTCTAACCACATACCCAGTTAAGGAAAAATATTTTTGTCCTTTCTCCGTAATCCCTTCTCCCTGACTCCAAATTTAAGAAGCTAGAATCAGAGGCAGGATAAAGGATAAAGTAGCAAAACAATTTTCTTCCCCTTTCCCTGACTCAGGTTCTAGCTGGGAGGAGATAAACTGGAGTAAGAGTGACTGAGATTTTTAATAACTGTAAATGACTGGAAAGCTATGGAAATCTGCTCAGATATTCTTAGGAGATGTGCTACCCATCAGGAAAATAAGATTTAAGTTAGTTCTGGTTAGGGCAGTGACTGGTGAAAAAAGTAAAATAATTTCATGTTATGTCCTACTGAGTTAAACATTTTCAACATCCTAGTTATACAAATCTCTTAAACCTTTGGATAGTGAGGCACAGTTATAGTGATGGGTTACTGTATTCATTAGTATTTGATTTTTAAAACTCAGAGAAAGCTGTTAACTCATTATAATGGCACGAGTTATGATCCAAAAGGATATTACACCAAACTACTGCTGAATATATATCTCTAACTGCTTACAGAAGTGCCTAGATAAGTAGATTCCAACCTTTTCAAATTATCAAATAAATTATTAAGGACACCTTTAATTATTTTTCTATTTTGCATCCAGTCTCCTGCTCTCCAACCCATCTTGAGTTATTTTTTTACTATCTGAACTTTTGTTGTTTATTTTTTATTTGTTTATCAAATATCTCTTCTAAATATTACTCCTAATTATTACCTCTTTGAAAGTGATAATATTGTCTATATTGTTCACTAATATATTCCTAGCTCCTTGCTTATAGTAGATATTCTATAAATATTTGCTAGTTGAATGTGACCTTTGCCCATACATTTTATATATCATTTCTACTAAACAAATGACATTTCATAAGTTCTAAGTACTTCATTTCCCATTAGCTCACCAGGATTGCTACACAGAAATGATGTCCTTCCAGGCCAGATCAGAGAACCTTAATAAATCTTTGCTTTATCATGGGCTTAATGTAGAATTTCCCAAGTTGGAAATGACTGCTCAGTAAAAATGAGTGATAACTATTGCCAAAATAAAATGAATGTGTTAGATCAAAACCATATAGTAAATGTATATAAATGCCGGATGTCAAGATGATGATAATGTTAATTTTCCTCAATTTTCACTTTTATCTGGTGAAATGAGTTATAATCTCATTTACTATGTCTTTATAGATATTAGTTATGATCAGAATAAGCATCAATATCAAGTAGTACAAGTACATTATGTTTACCAACGACATAACATTGGATACACTATAATTTATTAATCTTTCATTTCCAACAAGTTCTTGGAAACAATTCTTAACATTCACCAGAACTATATTTTGTCTGCATTTCTCTTCAATGTTAAATTTGGAAATTATAAAATTTTAAGAAATTTCATAATACTTTGCATCCTTTTTCTGTATAAATCCAAAGCTATTGATTTTTTACAGTAAAGATGACTAAATATGAGAATTATTAATGTCACTCAAATACTTCTGTTTGACCCTTAGTCTAGCTTGGTAGGAAATCCCCAGTGTATACTCAACTTTAATTTGGGAAGGAAAAGGAAAACATAAATTTGAAACCTTTAGAAAACAATATAATCTCTAACACTTATTTTAATTAGAATGTACTAAGCGGGTAATATCCCTTACATTAAAATCAAGTAAGAAAACCTCTTGACACAAAGTTGATATGTTAAAACAGTCAAGATTTTAACCAAATTCCTACAAGATTCAGTTGTAGGAATATAAACTTAAAGGATTTGAAACCTGTTTGAAATGGATTATATCATTCAGAAAGTGATAAATATAACTCACCATGAAAAAAAAAAAATGGAAATAATCAGAATACTTTGGAGTTCTTCTGAAGATTTGTCTTAACTCTCAATGGCCACTAGATGGCACCTAGTATTTGGCAACCATAACACTCCTTTATTTCTAGAGCTTAAAATAACTATAGCACCAGGTCAGTTCTGACAGAGCAAAAATTAATCCAGCCACGGACATGTAACACTTCCTTGTCAGATATCTAAATTTAAAATGCATGTGATTTTCTGGTCACACACGAAAATATATAATACCTTGTTATTGTTCCCAGGTGTTCTAATTTATAAAGGAATTGTGAGATTTAAATTTTCTTAAATAATGTACTTGATTTACATCATTCTAAGGTAGGGATTGGGGCCATGTTGCTATAAATATGCTTCATTCTTTAAGCATTCATTTTACTTTTCCAAGGCCAAATATATTTATCATTTAAAATTGATGTTCTAAAATTAAAAGTCAATTGTGACCAACACTACCCTTAAAGGATTTAGACTAATAGTCTCTGGTTTTATTTGTTTATTAATTCTTCAAAAAACATTTTTGAACAATATCTGTGACAAAACTGTGTGCTGTGCATAGTAGAATCTGAATGTACAACTGTTTTTCTTTCTGAAACACTTCATTATGAAATATATAAAAATAAGTAAAAATTACCACCCATTTAAATGCTTATCTAATGCCTATAGTTTATCTAAGAGAATGGCAACATTCCAATGATTGTAGATTTCATCAGTGAATCTAGAATAATAATTTTTAAATTAAAAGAAGTTGTTTTTAGGGTAAAACAAGAACAGGGTTTTTTGTTTGTTTTTAAGTGTTAACTGCTACTACCAAGATGTCATTCTGTTTTCACATGGTTGTATATTTTCTTTTTGTTGTTGTTCTTTGGGGGAGGTTTTTTTGGTTGTTAACTTTTTGAGTATAGTTGATACACAATCTTATGTCATTTGCAGGTATACAACCTAGTGACCCAGCTTTTCTATGCATTATGCTATGTCACCACAAGTGTAGCTACCATCTGTCCTGATACGTCGTTATTACAGTATCATTGATTGTATTCCCTATGCTGTGCCTTTTATTCCCATGATTTATTCATTCCATAACTGGAAGCATGATTGCATATTTTCATACTGAGGGACAATTTAGTTGTGATATGGCCAAGGGAAGAGAAATGTTCTCTTGCCTTCAAAAACACCATTTTCTCTTGCTTCTTCATTTTTACTTCTTTTATATTTTTTATCTTTTCTTATCATTCTATTTTGCTGGCTCATTTCCTTTGCCATCTTCTTCTCATTCACCACATTCTCTTCTCTTCTCATCTTGCATTTCCTCAAGTTGCTCTCATCTATTTCCATGGCTTTGACTAAGAGAGATGCATAATAATATTTCTCTGTTCCTCCAATCAACTTTCTCTACTGAGCTCTAGATTAGATATAAATTTGCTGAGCAAACCACCTGGATATTTGATGGACAACTCAAAATCACCATATCTAAAACTGAAATTTTCATCATCCCATAGAACCCACTCACCCTTTTGAATGATCCACCCATAAACCCAAGCCAGAAACCTGGAATTCCTCAGACTTCTCCCTTTCCCTCACCTCTTATATCACTAAGTCCTATGACCCTTATCTTTTAAATATCTCCTACATCTAATCCCGTCCCTTTATCCTGTTCAAACTTAGTATTGCAAGTAACATTTTCTTTCCTTGGTTGGCCATCTATCTGTCCCTCAATACTCATCTTTGCTCTCTATCTTGACCCTAAACTTGAGATTGACTGAAATACTCATAGTTCCTCTCCTTTTTATTCCTCCTGCCTTTTTATACTGAATGTTCCCTTTGCCTCTCCACTGCCTTGAATCTTTTCCTGGTGAACTTGTATTCTTTTTTCAGGGTTTAGCACACCTGTGATGTTTTCCCTGTAATCACCAGGTAGAGCTGGCCATGATGCCAAACCAGCATGTTGACTCAATGGGTATCTGAGTTTTAGTTTTGTCATCAATAACATGAGAAAATAATGCATTTGCATTATTGCATTTTTAAAAGCAATAAAATGAATAAATTGCTTATGAAAGTGCCTGGTATATAGTAAGTATTTAGTAAATGTCAGGCATTAGTAATAATAGTACTAGTAGTAATAGTAGTAGTGTTGCTACTCCTATCACTATTAAATTGCCTTCTGGAGGCACCTGGGTGGTTCAGTCCCTTAAGCATCCGGCTCTTGGTTTCAACATAATACTAGAAGTCTTAGCCTCAGGAATCAAAAAACAAAAAGAAATACAAGGCATCCAACTTGGCAAAGAAGAAGTCAATCTCTCACTCTTCGTAGATGACATGATACTCTATGTGGAAAATCCAAAAGAATCCACTCCCAAAATTGCTAGAACTCATACAGGAATTCAGCAAAATGGCAGGATACAAAATCAATGAACAAAAATCAGTCACATTTCTATACACTAACAATGAGACAGAAGAAAGAGAAATTAAGGAGTCAATCCCATTTACAACTGTACCCAAAACCATAAGATACCTAGGAATGAACCTAACCAAAAGAGGCAAAGGATCTGTACTTGGAAAACCATAGAGCACTCATGAAAGAAATTGAGGAAGACACAAGGAAATGGAAAAAGGTTCCATGCTCATGGATGGGGAGAACAGATATTCTTAAAATGTCTATTTTTACATAGAGCAATCTATACATTGAATGTAATCCCTATCAAAATACCATCAACTTTTTTCACAGAGCTGGAACAAACAATCCTAAAATTTGTATGAACCAAAAAAAAAAAAAAGATCCAAAATAGTCAAAGGAATGTTGAAAAAGAAAAACCAAAGCTGGTGGCATCACAATCCAGACTTCAAGCTATATTACAAAGCTGTAATCATCAAGACAGCATGGTACTGGCACAAAAACAGACACATAGATCAATAGAACAGAATAGAGAACCCAGAAATGGACCCTCAACTCTATGGTCAACTAATCTTTGACAAAGCAGGAAAGACTATCCAATGGAAAAAAGACAGTCTCTTCAACAAATGGTGTTGGGAAAACTAGACAGCACCATGCAGAAGAATGAAACTGGAACATTCCCTTACACCATACACAAAAATAGACTCAAAATGGATGGAAGACCTAAATGTGAGACAGGAATCCATCAAAATCCTTAAGGAGAACACAGGCAGCAATCTCTTTGACCTCGGCTGCAATAACTTCTGGCTAGACATGTCTCCAAAGGCAATGTGAACAAAAGCAAAAATGAGCTATTGGGACTTCATCAACATAAAAAGATTTTGCACAGCAAAGGAAACAGTCGACAAAACTACAAGACAACCAACAGAATGGGAGAAGATATTTGCAAATGTCTTATCAGATAAAAGACTAGTATCCAAGATCTATAAGGAACTTATCGAACTCAACATCCAAAGAATAAATAATCCAAGAAATGAGCAGAAGACATGAACAGACATTTCTCCAAAGAAGAGGTACAAATGGCCAACAGACACATGAAAGAATGCTCACATCACTTGGCATCAGGGAAATACAACTCAAAATCACAATGAGATACCACCTCACACCAGTCAGAATGGCTAAAATTAACAAGTCAGGAAATGACAGATGTTGGCGAGGATATGGAGAAAAGGGAACCCTCTTACACTGTTGTTGGGAATGCAAGCTAGTACAGCTACTCTGGAAAGCAGTATGGAAATTCCTCAAAAAGTTGAAAATAGAGCTACCCTATGACCCAGCAATTGCACTACAGGGTATTTACCTCAAAGATACAAATGTAGTGATCCGAAGAGGCACCTGCACCCCAGTGTTTATAGCAGCAATGTCCACAATAGCCAAACTATGGAAAGAGCCCAGATGTCCATCGACAGATGAATGGATAAAGAAGATGTGGTATATCTTGCAATATACCACATCTTGCAATACTATTCAGCCATCAGAACGAATGAAATCTTGCCATTTGCAATGACTGTGGATGGAGCTAGAGGGTAGGATAAATGCTAGGTAAATTAAGTCAATCAGAGAAAGACAATTATCATATGATTTCACTTATATGTGGAATTTAAGAAACAAAACAGGGGAGCATAGAGGAAGGGAGGGAAAAATAAAACAAGATGAAATCAGAGGGGCAGACAAACCCTAAGAGACTCTTAACCATAAGAAACAAACTGAGGGTTGCTGGAGGGGCTAGGGAGATGGGGTAACAGGGTGATGGGCATTAAGGAGGACACATGATGTAATGAGCACTGGGTGTTATACACACCTGATGAATCACTGAACTCCACCTCTGAAGCTAATAATACACTATATGTTAATTAATTGAATTTAATTTTTTTTTAAAAAGTGAATACCCTAAAGAGAGCACCTATATTTCTCTGTTCCCTTCATTAAGATCCACCAAAATGACTCTAAGACATCTGAAGGGGGAAAAAAATCCATAAATGATTTGAGAATGAGAACTTTCCATTCACCTTTTTCATCAGATAAATTTCTAAGAAGGATTCACTTTTTTGAATTACATAATAACATATGTACTTTTTTTCAGTTCAACATAATGACACTAACATTTATTTATTTTAATTTAACAACACTAAAGTGGGGATTTAAAATTAATAAATTAATATGTAACTGGGTGTTCATAAAAATATATGAGAAGTACAAGTAAAATAATAATTCCACTCGAAGGGAAACATTTATTTACACTAATGATTTCATACCCACATCATAAAACAGACATTATTACCATCAATAATGAAACTAATAAAGGAAAGGAAGATATGGGGAGTTGATGGCTAGCTCATTTGAATGTTCTAATGTAAGAAATCAATGTTTTAGTCAGTTCAGAAGTGTTAATAATTGAAATGGAGACAACCAGTGTGACCTCATTATCTTAAGAAAAAAGAAGAATTTGAGTTGTTCTAGAATATTATGTCTAGCTCAATCTAAGATAATTATTGTTCAATTAAATAAATTATTCATGAAAGTGTTATGATCATAGTTCTGAAAATTTGGAATATGTAGAACAAATGTTCCAAATCACTCATAACCTGCTATGCATTATTGCCTTGATGAATTGATCTCCAGAATATTTTCTCTTGCTAATTGTGCCAGAGAATCTCAGTTGTCTCCCAAACTTACTTTCTTGCTGGAAGACTACTTTCCACAACAGAGGTTGAAAATACCAAAGGTTTGTTTTCCCAAACTTCTTTGCAGCAAGGGTATGTGACCCAGTCCTGGCCAATGAAGGCTGAGGGGTAGTCTGATTCAGGAAATGCAGTTATGTCTTCTGGGAAGTCTTTTATTGCCTGTTAAAATAGAGATGTGTGAAGATTTGAGGTGAGAAATGTTCAGCCATCTTATGATCACGAGATGATGGCTAAGAGAAACTGACAGCACTGACATTGTTGAGTCAACATTGAAACAGTACACCTCTAATGAAGTACATACTTACTGAATTGAGAAAAAAGAAGCACTTAGTTTACACCACTTTTATTCAGGTATTCTGTTACCTACAGCCAAAAAACATTGTAAATGACATATGTTTTTATATACAATTATGATCACAGTATGTGTAAAATTTTGTATCTTCTTTTTGTCACATAATATTTCATTATCATTATCATTTTCTAATTTGATGCATTCTCCTCAAAATTATTATTTAATGGCTGTATAATGTAACATTGTATGAATATAATGAGAATTTCCACAAGCCTCACAAATATTATGGCAAATGAAACCATATTAAGACTAATACCTCCAGTTCCAGTATTTTTGAACCCCTACTGCTTACATGACACTCTGTTTTGTAAAGCAAGGGTCTATGAATGGGCTTCAGGTTTCAGAAAATCCCCTGTAATTATCAGCAGTATTTAGGGTATATTTTGTGCCTATGTGTACTCTTTCTAGGGAGACAGTCCATAGTTTCTAGACCCCCATTCTCAAAGGGAAATAATAAGGCTAAAAGTTTAAAAGTGAGGTGTTCTCTCATTATTTAAGTCTCCTTAAAAGATAATGGACTGCTTAAAAAATAACAATATTGTGTGAAGTTTAGACCATGTGTTAAAATAAACTGCATGGCAAAAGCACAAGACCAGGAGAAAAATGGAAGTATATAATTATGAGGCTCATATACTATATATGAAGAACTTGAAGTTATTCCCTGATTAAAGATGTTTACTATAAATTCTAATGCAATAACCAAACAAAACAAAGACCACCAAAGGATAAAAAATACAATCATAAAAAACACTCTGTAATCTAAAAGAAGACAGAAAAAAAGAAAAGAGGAATAAACAATAGATGGGACAAAGAAAGCAAATAGCAAGATAATAAACTTAAAACCTGACCATATCAATATCCAGACAAAATGGAAATAACCTATTCACCCCAATTCAGTAACAGAAGCTGTTAGAGTGAATAAAAAGGAAGACTCACCAATATGCTACCTATAAGAAATTTGCTTTAAAGACATAAATAGATTAAAAATAAAAGTGTAAGAAATGTTATACCATGTTAACATTAGTTTTAAAAAGAATTGCTATATTAATATCAAAGTGATTTCAGAGCAAAATCTGGTAAGGAGGATAAAGTTATTCCATAATGACAAAATGGCAGTTCATCAAGAGCACAAAACAGTCCTAAACATTTATGCATTTAATACAGAGCTCCAGAATTCCTCGGGGCAGGGGGAAACTGACAGAACAGCAAGGAGATACAGATAAATCCACAATTAAGGACAGAGATTTAAAATAGATTCATAGTCATCAACAAAATATTAGCAAATAAAATCCAGCAATATATAAATATAACATATTCCAATGAGATTTATTCCAGAAATGCATGGCTGGTTTGACCTTGCAAAAGCAAAACGTCTTCTCTTATCCTACACAGCCCAGTAGATAAATCTAAAGCTTTTCTTTCTCTGACCTAAAGAAATTTTTATGCTATGGAATCAGAATTATTTTCCATCCTCCCCCTCAACTCTTTGTTATTATGGACCAATTGTTCTAGGCATGGATATATGAGATATAACTTACTGTTGAATGGTCACCTACTAGGTACACTACTCACCCTATTTTATTTAATACTTACTGGAAAACTGAAAAGGGGATGACTGTTATTTCATAGGAGGCAAAAATCAGGTCTAAGACGTTAATGAACTTACTTTACCTGGATGTGAAGGCAACAGAGCAAGGATATTTAATCCTTTACAATTTGTCAATCCATGATTTTCCATGTACTAGTGAACCTCTTATAACTCCCCAAATACATATTTTGAATATGTCTTTGCAATTTCACCTACAGTTCCTTCTGTTTGGAAATAATTTTTTCCCTTCTTCATCACCACTTTTATTCAACCTCCAAGATACAGCATGTATCAGGAGAAACTGATATTCTCAGAAACTACTAGTAATCAGTGTAAACTGGTACACTTGCTGGATGACAATTTGAAAAAATGCAAAAGCTCAAATTGCATTTTTTCATACCAAAAGATTCATATGTTTTAATTTATTCTAAGAAAAATGAATTAAACTAGTGTGTAAAGAACACACAGAAAAATTTTATAACATTACTATCTTATGCTTTCCAGCAACATGGAAATATAAAGATGTACTAGACAAAATAAAAATAAGTAAATAAATCACAGCCAACCTTAAAAAAAAAAAAGGAAAGGAGAAGGAAGGGACAACATAAAAGAGAGGAAAATTGCCTGGTCTCAAAACTGAAGAATATTCTCAAAGCCATACCTAAGTAACTGACACCATGACAGGGCGTAGGGGTATCAGACATGACACAGCACCAGAGCAGTGGGGAATGAGTTACCTGCCCTCAGATGGGAATAGGAGAATACCTTTAAACCAGTGCAAGGAGAGTAGTTGGAACCAAGTGTCCTGGGGTGCCTGGCTCAGTTGGTTAAGTATCCAACTCTTGATTTCAGCTCAGGTCATGATCTTGGTGTGGTGAGATGGAGCTCTGTGTCGATCTCCATGCTCAGCAGGGAGTCTGCTTGAGATTCTCTCTCTCTCCCTCTGCCCTTACCCCCTCCCCCACTCGCATGTGCTCACGCTCGCTCTCTGTCAAAATAAATAAATAAATCTTAAAAGAAAAGAAAAGAAAAGAACCAAGTGTCCTGCAAATACCATGTAAAGGGGTCTTGAAAACAACATCACAACAACCAGAGAAAGTTGCAAAGTATCTCGCTGAGTCCTGAATTTTAAAATGATTGAAGAAATACATGAAAAATAAAAATTGTAATAAAGTAATAGAGTATAGTAAAGGCTAGGAAAAGGAAAGAACAGGGAAATAATGATAAATAACCTAAGAGAACTTCTAAAAGTGAAAATAGTGTCAGTGATGTTAAAAACACAGTGGGTGGGCTAAACCAATTCATGATAAAATTTTAGCAATCTAAGGCTATACAAGGGTTTCTTAAACAGATAACATGCATCTACCAAAAATACACAGCAAATTTAAGTTGGCAGTGGACAATCTCCTGGGAAATATTAGTTACACACTTAATTAAGCTCGTGATCAGGAATCACAAATATCTGGAAGTACCAATGCCATGAAGGATGGGGCAATAAAGCCAACAACCTGAATTTACACCTGAAGAAACAGAATTAATAGAATAATTAGAATGAGACTTTTAAATAAGTAAAATTACTATCCTCAAAGAGGTATTATAATATAAAAAAGAAGCAGATAGTTAAAGAGAAGCTACTTGATATTTTTTTTTTAAAGATTTTATTTATTTATTTTGACAGAGAGAGAGAGAGACAGCGAGAGAGGAAACACAAGCAGGGGGAGTGGGGAGAGGGAGAAGCAGGCCTCCCGCCGAGCAGGGAGCCTGATGCAGGGCTCGATCCCAGGACCCTGGGATCATGACCTGAGCCGAAGACAGACGCTTAACTGACTGAGCCACCCAGGTGCCCCACTACTTGATATTTTAAAAAACAAATTAGAAGCAAATATTTTTGTATTTACATTTTATGTAAAATACTTTATATTTAAGCAAATTAGGCTTAACAAATAATAACAAATATTTTCCTGAACTCAAAAGCTGCCATACTTATTCTATTTTCTATCTTTTATTTCTCTACTGCTTTTTTTAAGCCAATTTCAGCTTTGCAGATTAGGAAATGAAGAGGGGAAATCATGAGGATAGTAGAAGTAATAGAAATGAAGAACAAATCCAGCTGTCTTAGCTTTAGTGAGGAGAAAATTAAAACCAAGAGTGAATAATTTGTCCAAGGTCACATAGTCTCTTGTAGGGAGCAAGTGTAAGGATTAAAAAAAAAAAAAAAAAGGAAGAAAGAATAGTAGAGAACACCAATTAATCTCATTTTTCATTCTTCTCTCTACCATCCCAGACCAAGTTTCCAAAACTACATGGGAATCATTTCTGTAATTCTTAAGTTGGCTGAGTTTCACTTGGGGGAGAGGTTGTGATTTCCAGTTAAAAAAGATGTTCTGATCTTTCTTAGGTGATGGTTAAACTGGTTTCTTGGTTCTCACGTTTAAGTGCCATTTATTTACATTCAGCGATAAGTTCCCTATCACCACTCAGAATTTTTCCCAGTTCTACCACATCTATTCTTCAGGGTCTTATGGCAACACCTTTGCAGGATGTATAATGTTATACACAGAAAATCTGAAGCAGTAAAAACATCATCAGTGTTAAGCCTATCCATTAAGGACCTCTTTAATTCTTACTTTGCTTTTTCTCTTTGACAGATGATGATAAGAAATGATATATTCAACACCATATTCATAATGAAGGCCTATGGTTTGCAATCAGACACCAGAGAAAATCAGTTTATATTTGACAGCTTAGTGCCACCCCAGGGTCACAAATGATTATGAGGGTCAAAAGAAAGAGGCCAAAGCTATTTTCTAACTTACATCCAATTCTTTTTCTTTGTAAGATACAGGTGTCATTCTTTTCAAATATTTGCACTTCATAACTTGTATGTAACACATATCTGCATGTAAAACCAAACAAAGATTCTTTATTTCCATTTTGTCTAATAATTTCTTGGGTTCTAAAATGCCTGTGTTACCATTTCCGACAAATTATAGACATTATTTTTCACTATAGTTCCAAATATATTTAGGAATGTGGGTTTTATTAAACCTGGTCCATCATTTTTACAAGCTATTCAATAGAATCTTCAATTTCCAGCCCATCTAAGCCTGGGAAGTAACAATGAGCAATGACAGAGTAATTGTAGTAATGAAAGGGATTATTGGTCCTGAGATTCTTTACAAAACCTCATAGTTCATATCACAGTCTTTTGAGACAGCAAATCTGGGTCTTCCATTTGTATCCATGTGATCTTTACCAGCACTTTAATTTGTTAAGCCTAGGTTCCATAATTTGTGGAGTGGGCATATTGATAATAGTATCTACTTTGTAGTTGGTCTATAAGGATTAAGAAAATAATAATGTATATGTAATATTTAGCAGGGTTCCTGGCTCACAGAAGGAACTTTATAAAGTTTAGATGCTACATTATCACCGTCATCACTGTAACTGCCCTATTCCCGAGGTGGTCCCTTCTAATAATAGGATTATGGAGTGTTTAGATACCTTCTTCTTGACAGCCATTATAAGCATTCTGCAGAAATGTGTGCTCCTCTCTGTCTACTTCAGAGCCTCATGGACTCAGCTATTATTGCATGAGAGTTGCTGATGACACTGGACCTCATGACTTTGCCAATTGCCATAGCTGGAGTCTGCCAATGTCACTCAAGTTACTGTCCAGCTGCTGCCAACACCACTCACATTTATTTTGGCAGGTCTCCTCCACGTCTTCACCAGTGGTATTCTTCTCACTTTCAGTTTACTATTTTCAGCTTTCAGTTTACTATTCTTGCTCTCTTGGGTTTTAAACAATGTTACAGTCCTATTGGAGTCCGCCTTCCTCCTCCTCCCATAACAATGATAAATGAGAAAATGTCTTTGTAAGCACATTGCTCGGAATATAGCAAAGGAGATGGACATATTAACAACTGGCTATTAAACAATGTGATAAATTTCATTTGCTATAATCTTACTTGCTTTTCTTTTCCCTCTTGCATGATGTTTATGTTTTTGTCTTTCCAGTTCTCTTGTCACAATCATAGGTCAGATCATAGGCTTAATTGTTTAATTTCTCTTCTTGTCTCTAGATTCTCCCTCCTCCTTTTCATCCAACATGTCACTGTTGGATTAACCTTTCCAATGGACTATTTTAATCAAGAGATCTTCTACCAATTGCTAAAGAAAAGGGGCCTTTAAGTAATAAGAAAATTGGACTCAAAAGTTTTTTTAAAGTAGTAGGTATGATTAAACTCCCACTGGCATTTGAGAGAGTGCATTTCTTACCATCCTACCCTTACCTATTTTTTTTTTTAATTTACAAAAGCATTAAAGAGGTAGACTCCTCCATCTACTGAATGGTGCTCCACGGCTATCCTCCAGACCAGCTGGCTCATCAGGATGGACTGCTCAGTGACTAGTTGAAATGTAGGCTGGTGGGCAAACTCTTCCAGTTACTGACTTACAGTTGAAATCAAAAGGTTTCTCTCCTTAGCAAGCCCCTTCCTCCAAACACAGAGCCCAAGATCTTCCTATTTCCATTTGTGCTGCTTATTAAACTATTTTCTCTTGTCTCTAAACCCACTATTTTATGCTAGGCTTTGTGATGCTAGTGCTCAGATTCCACAAAGAACATTTCTACATTCTACCTTCATGGTGAAGGCTCTTGGGCTCTGCCAATAGAGGACACTAGAGAAATTCTGCTAGGTTACATCAGGAAAAAGAGGCTTGCTCTCTTGTTTTTCTTCTTATTCCTCTGAGTGTTGTCCTAGCAGTGATCCTTCATCTCGACAGAGGGGATTCCTTCCTCTAGAAGCAGCTGAATCTCGTTTGTAGATTTTTGCATACTTGCAAAACCAGATTCATCATGGCCCCCTTCCTCCACCATGAAAAACAATACCAGCAGTATGATACCTCTTCTTCAGATGTTTGGGTTTTAGGCTCATGGGGATGCTCTTCTGTAGTCTGAGTCTCAACTCCATGGAACCCTTCTTCTAAATTTTAATGATTGAAACCACTTCCCTTCTTCCGCTTTAGTAACTCATCCTGCAGTTGCTAACTCAGTGACACCCTAGAGTTCCCTGTTAGCCTATAGATTGTCTAGTTAATGAGTTTCTACTGAATTAGCAATTCTTTATATTAAATTTCTCTGTACAAATAACTGGTGCATTTTTGTTGCCTGACTAGAATCTGACTGATACACCATTAATTAGGCTATGAGTCTGATGATCCTTTTTGCCTCCTCCCAATTTCTCCAGAAAAATGTAGAGTTGAGTATACATCCAGCCACATCACACCCATTCTGTTAGATGGTGGTGAGACTTAGGGAGACTATGTGTGTTTTATTGTCCCTCTGCCTGTAAATTTCACCAATGAACCTGCTTTACACCTACACCATGTTTCATTTGTAAAGTTTGTCCCATCTGTGGCCTAACAAACAGAAGCAGGTACAGTATAGGAGTCATAGAAGATATCCAGAAAATGTTTAATGAATGAGTAAATTAAAATCCATTAGTTGGGGCGCCTGGGTGGCTCAGTTGGTTAAGCGACTGCCTTTGGCTCAGGTCATGATCCTGGAGTCCCTGGATCGAGTCCCGCATTGGGTTCCCTGCTCGGCAGGGAGCCTGCTTCTCCCTCTGAGCCCTCCCCCCTCTCATGTGCTCTCTCTCTCTCTCTCTCATTCTCTCTGTCTCAAATAAATAAATAAATAAATAAATCTTTATAAAAAAATAAAAAATAAAATCCATTAGTTGTTTTAAGAAGAAAAATTAAGATGTTAAATTGCTTAGAAATGTTTCAGACAAATAAAGCAAGTTTCTGTTGCTAATACCAGCTCCTTCTGAGAATCTTGATAAGATCAGCCCCCAGTGAAGGGACACCTTCTAATAGGCCCTGCACATATAAGTCAATGTTTTAGGTTATCAAACTACCTTTTTCTCAGCTCCAAATGCACCCTTCTACACTCAAATACACTCTGCTTTTCTGCTCTTTTCCTCTTCTTTTTTTCTGCTTCAGGGTTGGTATCAGTGCTAGCTCAGGTAATACCTTCTGAGTATTTTGATTCCTTGCTCTGCAAGTCCCTTCCTCCATGTTTTTAGATTGGTAAACCTAGCCTCATTTCATTTTGTTTGCAAACCACATTTCTTCTTTGCCAGCTGGCTCCCCGTTAGGTTCTTTCAACAGAGGGTACTACAGAGAAACTAGAAGCCAGGATGACAAGAGAAGAAATTTTCTTATTACTGTTTGCTTGTTCCTATCCACATCTCCACAACAAGAGTTCTTCACCCTGGTAGTGGCTGTTGGTTCTTGTGTCTCCCATAGTCCCTGAAAGAGACTCATGTAATCCCTCCAAAATACTAGCATCAGTTGGCAGGCACTCTTCCTTAGAAGTCTGAATTCCAATTCCTTGGGCAACCTCCTTTATGATATTAAGATACCAGCACCAGCTAGATGACCCTCCCTCTTCAGAGGTCTGAATTTTAGTTCTGTAGGATCTTTCTTCCATGTTCCTGAGGTAGCATCACCAGCTAAATAACCCACCTGGCTCAAAATCCTGCTCCTACCTCTGCAAGTTACTTCCTCCAAGCTCCTGAGGTACCAACCCAGCCAGGCAGTACATCCTCAGCATTTTGAGTCCCAGCTCTTTGGGGTCCCTTCTCTAAGTTTTATGATTCTAATAACTCAACCTCTGTATAACCTCCATATTTCCCTTTGTATTTTCCATCCTCCAATCCTGATTAGTCAACATTCTATATTAATATTTCTCTATTAAATGAATTATGCTAAATAATTTGTTTTTCCATCTGGATCCTGACTGATACAGCCACATTCTTGGTACCAAATAATGCCACCATTATTGCCACAGCTAACTGGACAGAGGATGAATTCTGGCCCCAAGAACTCAGGCCACAAAGCCAGATTGCCTGGCTCCATATCCCAAGTCTAACACTTGCTAGCTGTGTCAGATTGAGCAAGTTACTTAAGCTCTCTGTGCTTTTCTTCATTTATTTTAATAGGATAATAATAACACCTTCATGAAGTTGTGAGAATTAAATGAATTGATACATGTAAAATACTTAGAATAATGATTATCAGTAAGTATTAGTTATCATATTGTAGGGGAAGAAAAATAATTTTCCTTCTACCCTTCTAGGTTCTTGGCTGAGAACCCCCTGTAATAAAGGATGGATTAACAGGAGAAAAATAGAAGTTTAATAACCTTATACCTCCTGTATACATGGGAGATACCCAGGAAAACTGAGTAACTCTCCCAAATGGTCCAACCTACCACCTTAAATACCATTTTCAGCTAAAGACAAAAGATGTTGGGGGGGGGGGTGAGAGGGGAAGGCCAATTATGGGAAGTTACCAGGAAAGACACAGTAAACAAGGGTAAAGTTATGTAGATTTAAGTTCTTACCTTCTCTTTGAGAAGAGTGTCTAGAGATTTGGTCATGCTTTTCTTCCTGGTCCAGAGAGAGAGACTTCCTTACAGATGAATATTTCCCTTATCAATGTAAGTGTCTCTTACAAAAGGGTAACTTCTGCTTGATTTTCTAAGCTTCTCTAGGGACTACTGCTTTTAAAAAATAACCAGCTCAAAACGATTCTTAAGGCAAAGAGGCATATTTTGTGGTGGTATATTCTGCTCCCCTTTCGTATATTATTTTTTCCCTTTCATATATTATTAAAATTTTTTTGTAAAGAATAGAGTTATAGTAAACATCACTTAATGAATAGCAGTGTATATAAAAGAAGGAGAATGAGAGAACAGGAGAAACAAAGGAGGTGAGCAAATACTGTAGTGAGTGTTTGGTATACAGATTGCTCTCAGACCACTAGGCCTATAGCATCCTGAATGAAAATGAAATCAGCTCTCCCCCCTCATGTCTCTGCATTTTCCTGTCCTATCTTCAAAAAACTTATAATCAATTAGACTACAGCATGCTAACTGCTAGAATAGAACAATACAGAAGTTTGTAGGGTCGCAGAAGAAAGGCTGGAGAATATTTCCTGGAGTTATGATGTAGACAGGGAAACTCAGTGAAGAAAGGGGGAAGAGCATATGCAAAGAGCTCAAGAGAGCACGGTATTTTAGATAAGTGAAAACAGTTATCCTGCATCACAGGATATGTGTGGGATGTGGGAGAAAATAAAGCTGGAGACGTAGACAGATGCCAGACTATCTAGAGTCATAGTTACAACGCTAAGGAGATTGAAAACTGTGGGGAGTCCTCAATTTAGTCCCTTTCCCAATATCATGATAAGGTTGAGACATGTTTATGTGTTTATCACACTGTTTCATTTTCCTCCTGTGTACACAGGAAACTACATTTCCCAGCTCTCCCCTTTCAAGATAGATGTGACTATCTGACTGGGTTCAGGCCAGTAGAATATAGGCAGAAGTGGTATACACTACAGGTGACTCTTGAAGAGCCATGGGTTTGAAATCTGGGTTCTACTTATACATGGATTTTTTTCAATAAGTATATGTACAGTACTGTAAATGTATTTTCTCTTCCTTGTGATTTTTTAAATAACATTTTCTTTTTTCTAGCTTACTTTATTGTAAGAATATAATAAATAATATATATATAATATACAAAATACGTGTTAATTAACTGTTTATATAATTGATAAGGATTCTGGTCAACAATAGGCTATTAGTAATTAAGTTTTGGAGGAATCAAAAGTTATATGCGGATTTTAGGCTGCATAGGAATCAGTGCTCCTAACCCCTACATTGTTCAAAAGTTAATTGTCCTTAGGGGCGCCTGGATGGCTCAGTCGTTAAGCATCAGGGTCCTGGGATCGAGCCCCACATTGGGCTCCCTGCTCGGCAGGAAGCCTGCTTCTTCTGATAAGGAAAATCTGTGTCCTAAGATGGCCGACTGAGCCAGCAACAGAGTCCCAGTCCTTGCCCTGGGGCTTTTCCAGGTTCTTCTCCTTGCTCTGCTTCCCACGCACACCAATCCGGATTCTTCTCCCTGCCCCGCTTCGCGCCGAAAGTGCCAAGTATGCGGAAGTAGAAGTGTATAAATTGCCCCCTTTGTGCTCGAGGCTCAGACCTTTGGAGACCACTCTCCTCTCAGCTCGCCAGCGTTAAATAAACCTCCTGTCCTCCAAGATCTCCGAGTGCCGCTTGGTTCTTCCGTCGGGAGATCCAGTCCAGGTTCCGTAACATTTGGTTCCCTGATCAGGAAACCCAACTGCGCTGGCCCATTGTTGCCACCGGTTTGGGGGCAACAGTGGGGCAGTGACAGAAGGAGGGATCATAATGGAGAAGGCATGCCCTACCTAATTTTCGGCAGTTTCCCGCCCAGGTCGCCTCAGGCCAGCCCCGCTCCGCTGTTCCCGCTGGACTTGAGGAGACTTGGCAGGTTAGGACCTGGTCCTGACGTCGGACTCCGGTAAGACCTGGGGCCCCAGGACCCAGACAGGCCCACCCCCATTGGGGTGGAAGGGGAGCCTGATCACCTCCCAGAGACCTCTTAGAGGTCTCACAGGTAGGGATTCCCAGGGAGGGACTGTAATAACTTCTGGAGTGTGAATGTGTGAGTGAATGTGTAGTCCAACCTGGCTTGCTCAAGCGGACTAATTCTGTGGCTCCATGGGTGGGCACCCTTAAGGTCCCCAGAAGCCTACGGAGTCTGAGTGGGCCTGTCTGCCATTCCGTGGTGAACGGCATATGGTCTATGGCGGCATCGGAATAGTTTCTGATCCTAAGTCACAACGCTGAGACAGCTACGGCTAAGCCTCACCTAAGCTCCTTCAGGACATGGCCAGGCAGGCATCTGATTGGTCTCCTCATCTCAGAAGGTACCCCCCCCCTTGTCTGTCTCTGTGCCACTGCACACGGGGACATCACCATGGGGTCAGGGCAGAGTAAACCTATGGTTCTAGAAACCATGATCAAAAATTTCAAGAAGGTCTGGCCAAATTGCCTAAGCCCAGTCGTGTGTGAAATGCTTCGGAACACTTGTTGGAGACAAAGCGGAGCAACCAAAATTGAGATCATGAGACAGTCCTGGGGGTCTGGAATTTGCAGAGGTCAGAGGACCTGGGAGTCAAGTCGGTCTTCTCTAACAAGGCAAGATCTCCAGCTGTTTAGGTTCTTTAGCTTCACAGAGCACCTTTCCCTGTCGTCTCTGGGTGGTGGGAGGTTGGAGCAAGGATCCCCCAGGGATGGGACAGGTCTCAGGTAGGGATAGGCAGGGGACACGGGCTCTTCTGGAGAGGACTGGGGCAAGGAAGTCGGGGGAGGAACCCTACTAAAATGAAAACAGAGAAGAGGTCAGATCAAAAGCCTAGCTACTACACTGTTCAAAGGCAGATTCTGGTTGTCTGTCTGGGGTAGGGCTGACATTGGCGATGTAAACAAGATACCCCAGGCAATACAGATCCTGCTGGTCCCCTGGCCGCACTCTGAACAGCAAGGCTTTGACATTGTTTCCAAACCTCCTTTATAAGAGTCACCTGGAAGGACCTTGTTAAAAAGGCAACTATTTGGGGGATGGGGTAGCCAGGTGATGGGTATTACAGAGGGTATGTGTTGTGATGAGCACTGGGTATAATACTATCTGGCCTATGCAAACCCACTGAATCATAATAGATGGGATGGGGAGAATATCCTAGAAGCTGTGTGTTTAAAAAGCAACCCCTGGGGGCACCTAAGTGGCTCAGAAAAAAACTGTCAGACTCGGGATACCGAGCCTCATGGAAGAAGGCACAAATCTGCCAACAACAGGTCCGATACCTTGGTTTTCTCCTCACCCAAGGGAAAAGAGAACTAGGGCCAGAGAGGAAAGGGATCATTATCTCCCTGCCACAGCCCCAGACAAAAAGGGGCCTATGAGAATTCCTGGGGGCTGCAGGATTCTGCCGCATCTGGATCCCTGGGTTCTCGGCAATAGCAAGACCCCTTTCTGATCTCTTAGGGGGACCAGATTGAGAACCCCCTGCCTGGACTCAAAAGGAAAAAATAGCCCTTGGGGTACTCAGCCAGACTGTTGGACCCTGGCAATGGCCAGTTGCTTACCTGTCAAAGAAGCTGGACCCCGTGGCAGCGGGATGGCCACCATGCCTCAGGGCGCTGGCAGCCACAGTCCTAATCATCAAGAAGGTGGACAAACTTACCCTGGGGCAAGAACTTAACGTCAAGGTCTCTCATGCAGTTGTGTCCCTCATGAACGCACAGGGACACTGCTTCCTTTCCAACTTTCAGTTAGCACAATACCAAGGGCTCCTCTGCGAAAACCCATGGGTCACCCTCGAAACAGTAAGGACATTAAATCCAGCAAACTTTCTCCCCATGGAAGAGGGGGAACCAGACCATGACTGCTCCGAGGTGACTGATGAAGTTTATGCGAGCTGTCCAGATCTGCGGGATCAAGCTGTAAAGAATCCAGAGCTCACGCTGTTCAGCGATGGCAGCAGTTACCTACAAGAGGGTGCCCGGAAAGTGGGTTATGCAGTAACCACAACCACTGAAGTCCTAGAAACTAAGGCATTACCAGCTGGATGGTCAGCTCAATGGGCTGACAAGGAGAAGATACTGAGACTCCTTGAAGCCATCTGGCTTCCAAAGGAAGTAGCAATCCTGCACTGTAAAGGACATCAGAAAGCAGACGACCCCATAGCGTGGGGAAATCATCTGGCAGATAAGGCAGCCAAGACAGAGCCCCTTCCCTCACCATGGCCCTAACACCCCCGGAAGAAGTCCCTCTGCCCAGTTACACTAAAAAGGGCCACCCTGACTGAAAAGGGTTGGTGGATGATGCCAGACGGGCACATCTTTGTTCCAACAGCAACTGGAGGGCATCTAGTCAAGGAACACCACTGACTCACTCATCTGGGAAAAACTGCATTAGAGGCCCTTCTCAAGAAGCACTACTACATCAGTGCATAACATGTGCTAAAAATAATGCTCGGTCTGCACCATGGTCCCTGCCAGGTGTCCAGAGGATGGGAGCAACCCCCTTCGAAGATCTAGGGGTAGACGTCACAGATGTGCAGCCAAGCAGGGAGTTCAAATATCTCCTAGTAATAGTATGCACATACTCTGGGTGGGTCCAAGCCTTCCCGACCAGGACGGAGCAAAGCCAGGAAGTAGCTAAAGTCCTCTTGCTGGAGATCGTGCCCCGGTTTGTCCTGCCATTAACAATCCATAGTGACAATGGACCCGCATTTGTGGTAGACATTGTACAGGTCTTGACCAAATCTCTCAACATCACCTGGAGATTCCACACTGCTTACTGGCCCCAAAGTTCAGGGAAAGGGGTTTTTGGGAGACTATGGAGTCAGGATGAACCCAGGCAAGTTAAGAACCCCAACCACAGAAAGCGGGGAAGCCCAGAACCCCCTTGGCAAGGGATCAATGTTATAACCAGTATTTATTTATTTGTCTGTTTTTTACAATGTAATTTTCTCTGCTGTTTTCAGCTTAAGGTGTTTCTGGAAATTGGGAGACACTTCCCATGAAGTCAGAAAGTTATCCCAGCATCATCAAATGGGAAAATATGGATGGAGCATATAGAAGATGATACACAATATCGTTGCAGTATTTTAAAGCAAGTGAAATATGGATAAAATGAACACCAAGAACAGCAATGAATGGAGAATGAGTTCATGACATGTAACAGAGGTAAGCAGAGAATGTGTTGTAAAGTGGAAGGGAAAAGTCCTGTTTTGGTAAAAGATTAAGGTTCATAAAAGCAAGCATTATCGCCCCTTAAAGCAAACAAACAAAAAGAAAAGAATCAATAGAAATTTTTAAACGTTTTCGTATACTTCTTTCTTCCTGATTCATGTGCCAGTCACAGGCATATAGTAAAAAAGAAAAAAAACTTTATTTTCCTTCCACTGCCCATTCAGACCCACTCTTTAGGGTTATTTGCTCTGCCACTCAGATGAAATTGAGAGGAAATCCTGTGACTTTTTGGTCACTCTTAGGTAATAAAAAGTCCTCTGATCACCTCTCATCACAAAAGGAAAGTCTCATTTCAGCAATTAAAATGTCTAGTCCGTGTAAGATCAAACTTCATCTAAGTCAGAGCTTCTCCTCAGCCCCAGCTGGCCTGCTCTGGGTTGTTACCTGAAGGGGGAAAAGGGCCTTGTGTGTTCCTTCTCTATTTCCTGTATTTCTTTGCAAGTCCTACATAGGTGGTCTAACTTTAGAATGTGGAATAGTTGGCAAATATTGTCTTGGGGCTTTAGCCAAAACAGAGTCAGAAATAGTTCAATTTTAACATCCTGTTGCATATCCTTGGTAGCACAACTAAAACACACAATTTTCATACAGCTTTCAACTCCATGTATTGGAAGTTGAGATGGAGAATCCAGGAGCAGGCGCTAGAATAATAAAGTAGGCACGTTTATGCGCTTTACAGGAAATACCTAAGCACACATGTCACAATCAACTGTAGTGTCTTCTAAACTTTCCCACCAACTTACCCTGAATCACTGAGAAAGAAGACAGACCTCTGTAGGTAATGAGGTCTTAGTCTAAAGAGGCATTTTTATTTATGGTATTTCTTAGTAAGTGTGTGTTTTACTAATTAAAGCACACAGACTTTGTATTCTATACCATAATATCTCTGCTTATTTTAGCATAAAAATTACTAGTTTCTTCTAAAATTTTCTTAAAATTGATTCACTAGGGATATATACCACATTTAACTGTTAATTCCAGTTAAATTCTAGCAAACTGTCATATTCCCCAGTTTGAAAATCATGAAACCTATAGAAATAATGGTATTCATGTAATTTAAAGGATGCTTTTGGACTTAGGTTTTCTTGTGTTCCCCTTATTAATATTAATATTAATGACCATTCAAGCTGTTTTTAGCAGAGGACTTTAAATTCCAAATCAGAGGTGAGCAAATATTTGTTGGCAGTAAACATATTACCCAAATAAATCCCTGGACACTTTTACAGACATTGGTTTTTCCCTTAAACCTCTCCTCTTAACATATCCCATTACGGTCTCTGATTAGTCTCCAGTTTCCGGAAGCACTCGACTTAAAATAGAAATAAGAATATCTGGGGCGCCTGGGTGGCTCAGTCATTAAGCGTCTGCCTTCGGCTCAGGTCATGATCCCAGGGTCCTGGGATCGAGCCCCACATCGGGCTCCCTGCTTGGCGGGAAGCCTGCTTCTCCCTCTCCCACTTCCCCTGCTTGTGTTCCCTCTCTCGCTGTGTCTCTCTCTGTCAAATAAATAAATAAAATCTTTTAAAAAAAAAAAAAAGGAAATAATATCTTTGGAAAGGGAAAGGAACCTTTAGAAATACAACTGCTTTACTAGTTCAGAAGAAAACTGGTCCTGCAAGAGAACCAAGCTAAAAGTAGTACTGAGTTGAGAGTACACTTACAAATACATTTTATGCCACTTGTCCTGCTATTCCTATTGTAGATTCATTTACCCATTAGAGTTATCTATAGTTTTCCATCCTTAAAACTCCAACTATCATGGGAACGGGGGACCCCCTGCATAATTCTATAAGCTCAAAGCTGATACTCTGGTGAGACAGATACTCAAAGATAAGTAGAAACTATTCAGCTCTATTTCAGTTCAAAAAAAAAAACAAACAAAAACTAACTCCTGTCATTCCAAGATAAATATCCCTGAAGAGTTATTGGTGAATACCACACTAGGAAGTGAATGGCTGTATGACCTAGCTGCAGAGCTAGAGTCAAAGAGGAAGAATAAGAGAATAAACTAGTTAGTTCGTTCTATGTTTAAAAAACAATGGGTCTCGAAAATCCATGAGATTAAACCTGGAACTAGTGATATTAGTAGTTTACCATAGTGAAAAGTGAACTCAAAGTCTAGAACAGTATTTTCAAAGTTTGAATCTCAAAACTTTCTGTATCAGGATCTCAGGAGAGGATGGGGTTGACCAGCTTGTTAAAATGCAGATTTCTAGGCCTTACACTAGACCTACTGAATAAAAATTTGAGAGTTGAAAACTACCCCTAGGAGATCCTTATTGATGTTGAAGCTTAAGAACAATTGGATTAGGATCTAATAGATGAATAATGTAAAGAGGGGGAAATTATGAATCTGATAGTAAATGAAACTATTAGTAATAGTATAAAAGATGAACAGTTCACATTTCTCAAATCCATAAAGTTCTGAAAACCAAAAAATTTCGCTTTATTTTTTGTTTGTTTTGTAATATATTTAGAGACAATTCCCAGCATAATCTAGACATATTTTTGGCAAAAATTGACCTATATTTATGTGAAATCATGTAGCCTCTATTTATCCTACTTTGTATGCATGTTTGGGTTTTGCTGCATAGTTACTGTGGAGTACCCCAAATGGGGTTTACTATATAATATAAAGTAGATGCACCATATTCCCTCTCTCTCTCTCTCTCTCTCTTTTTTTTTTTTTTTTTTTTGAGAGAGAGAGAGAACGTGTATGCGTGTGTGAGCAGGGGAGCTGGGGAGGGACAGAAGGAGAGGGAGAAAGAGAATCTTAAGCAGGCTCCACGCTCAATCTCATGACCCTAATAAGATCAAGACCTGAGCTGAAATCAAGAGTTGGACGCGTAACTGACTAAATCACCCACGTGCTGCAGGATGCACCATATTCTGAATTCAGAAACACATTTGGCCCAAAGAGTTTCAGAAAAGGGAATGGGTACCTCCAGTTGTTCAAAAACTTTTCAGTTACAAGAAAATAATGCACTTATATGAGCCTGAACCTATAGCAAATATTAAAGAGAACATTTATGAAAGGTAAAGGGGAGAGGGAGAAGGAGACATGGGGAGAGCCTTTGGGCTTCAGTGTAGTTCTGATACTTCTGGACGGAGAGCAGGAAGGAAGGAGGAGAGAGTGGGGTATGCTCCAGACTGCAGAGCATCTCTGAGAAGTCTCAGTCAAGGCAATATGGAGTCCTTGAACAAAATTTCCCATTAAGGGAGTCTTGCACTCGACAGAAATGTCCTGGCTCTGGTGCCCCTGTCATGCTTATTCATTGGCTGGGAGTAGGCTGGGCACTAGTGTGGCCACAACATGAATGTCTGGGCAGATCTGAAGGTACACCAGCTAGTCTCACAGCAGGTTTTCTTTAAGAAAATCTGGGTGGTAGACTCAGTGGCCTCCACAATTCCTGACTTACCAGATGGAGCAGAGCAGCCCAGCAGCTGGGAGCTTTACTTAGGATTGGAATATTGCAGCAAAATATACTTCGTTGTTCCGTAAACTTCTGTTTTATTGGGTATTTTTATCGCAGAATCTAACCGTTTTCTAGCCAATTCCATTCACATTTCTAATTGTCTTTCTCCATATATATTTGTCAAACCATTTGTCTTCATTTAGGATTTAGAAAATATGATTGTTATAGGTTAATTTTTTTTCATTTTTTTGACCTATCCTAGTCATCCTTGAGGAAAAAAAAAAGCTATCAAAGGAACTGTTGGGCCCTAGATCATCTGGAGAAACCTTAAAACATTTGGCTCTCTGCTTTAATTCACATTAAAGCAGAGCCTGAGCTGAAAGAACCTACTTGGTTGTTACAAACCAAGATTAGTAAACAAAAGTAGATTTTATAAAGTTTGTTACTAACCCCACCAATCTAGATGTTACGCACATCCTCAGAACACAGCTTGGTCTTTTTCTTTAGAGCCAGATAATGCAGAATTTTCCAGATAAGTTTTATGAGGTACTGATAAAGGCTATTGCTTGACAAGAATCAAGGGATAAATTGGGACTCTGTGCTGAACTCTTGATAAGATACATAGAAAATCTGATATGTTTTAGTCAGGTCCTTTCATAAAATAAACATTTATAGGGCCAATTTTTTCTTTTCTTTTTTTTTTATAAACTATTTGTTAATGAGGTTTACATTCAGCCTATTTTCTTGTTTCTTGGCTGTTTCAAAATAGTGGTTGTCTTGAAAGTCAAATATAAAAAAATTACTTAAGAACTTAAGTGTCTGTTCTCATTTTGGTTTTTCATGGGGACTCTGTGGGGTTTAGGTATAAGAAAAGATGGGAAAAAATGTTCACTAGTCGGTGCCCTTGCCTCAGAGTTCAATTCTAGTTGTTCTCAGAGATTTTAGCATCATACTCATTACTTATTTATATCTTCCCTCTTTTTTCCACTTTGCAGATAATTGCTACTTAATTGATACTGCCTCTATGCAAACCTAGTCACAAGACACACTGCTAAATAGAGGAATCATTAATCTGTGTGTATGTTGTAGATTTCCTTTAAAGGTTGGCTGGAATAAGCAAAGTCATTAGCAGTTTATTTGCAACAGTGCACTTATGAAAAGCTCTGTGGAGAACACATCAACAGTCAGTATGTAACTGAGCAATTAACACAGGACTCCTGTACTTTAGGGTGTTAGCATGGAAGTAAACAGAAGCAGATGTGAAGTGTTTGTACTGTTAGCATGCACGGTCTGTTCTGACATATGCAAATACCACTCATGCTTACAGAACCTGCAACCCCTGGTGTACTGTGACCTTACTGATGAAGCCCTATGACAGAAGTACTTCATTTGCACTGGGTGCTATTAATTATTAACAGGCCAGTACCACCTTTCCTTGTTATTAGTGCTTAGCAGAAAGCCAGGTAATAAAGCATCACAAACAAGTTGATAACACTCTAGTTCCCAGCTTGCCTTGACTGCTGCTCTCTTGCCAGAAGAGAAAATAAGGACAATTAAGGCCAGAGAGAGCAGAAAGGGTCTCAAAAGACTGACAGATGGGATCACCTGTGCAATCCAGGCATGAGTTTGAATAGTTTTCTCCATGGGACTCAGGTAAACCCTGTGATGATCCAGTGGTTTCTGTATGAAGGCAGGAGAATTCTGGTCTTGGGACAGGTTTGTACATAACTTAATTTACCATTTTTCCCTTCCTTGACAGGGAGCTGGAAAATTGTTGCTGACTAGAACAATTAAAATTCGAGGGAAATGGCATGACTTTCTGTCCTTGTATCTTTAAAGGACATGTCAGAGGCCTCACCTTTCATATCACTTGCATTCTAGAAAAGAAAGCAACTTTTATGGTGTAAAATATAATTCCTTCCACCTCACTGTCAGTAAATGCTGAGATCTCTCATCGTTAAAGAAATAGGAAGTATTCCTAAAGTCATATATGCACCTCAGAAATGGTAATACTTCATTACAAAAAAAGAAAAAAAAACTGCAAAAGGATTATTCTAGACCTTTGTTATCCTGTAAATGGGCATGCTATTCATGAGTAGTTTGACAAAAGACAAGTGGTTGATATTAACTAATTAGGATTTTTTTTTTAATTCTCTAAATTACAATACAATATACTTTTAGAAAAAGAAACAATACACTCTACTTTAGGATGATGAGGGGAAACTTACCCTCAGTTCATTTTATAAAGAATACTTTTTGTGATCATACATTGCTCGATATATGTATATACTCCAGACTTCTAATGTTTTCCTATGACTGAGCTAGACATAGTTTAAGTGCATCCCATTGGAATGAATTAATTTGAACCATTAGTGCATTCTGCTATAAATACCCTAATATCTACTCTGATCTTATACCAAAACTCTGGTTTTCCATCATCTTTTTGTGTAAGCATCTTACATAGAACCTGACTAAAGCTGTTAAGGTAAGGGGTTGAAACAACATATCTTAGAGTTATTGAATTGAAATCCTATCTCCTCTATAAAACTTAATCAACTAAATGAAATATGAGGCAGATTGCTCACTCATCAACTTCATATAATGCAATTCTCATATTTGAGGGGAAATCACAAATACTAAATCCTATGCACAGTGTAAATTTTCCTTTCTCATAACCTTAACAATATTTATTTAATTTGAGTACAGCCTATATTTTTCTAGGTTTTTAAATTGCTGTCCGGAATAAAGCGGATTTTTTTTGCTAGTCGTGTTCTAAACACACTGAGTATAATATTGAATAAAAGAAAATCTTTATTTATTAAAACAGTACTTTAATTTTAGGAATAAATCTATCAAGTAAGAAACCTTTTCCATGAAAGGGTAAGAGGAGGAGTGAAAGGAAGTAGGAAGACTAGAAAAGTGAATAAGGATTCATGTTGTACAACATACTCTGCTTTGAATGCCTTGATTTTTAAACTGGCATATGTCCTAATAGAACAGGAATTCTGAAAGGAAATGTTTATGATCTAGGTGATCTATTAACTATGGTGAGATGAGATAGATGTAAGCATTCAGAGTTCTGGAATTAGGTGCCTGGGTTCCTGAGCTGTGGTGGAATGTGTAGAGAGGAAAGAGATGAGAGAAAATCCCCATGGGTCTTTCATGTTTCTCTGTGTCTTGGGAGCAGAGCCTTTCGTTCTAGACTAAATTTTTAAGGATGTTTGTATGGAAACAGACTTGGAAGATAGAAATGGTATTTCGCTCCAGAGGAAGAGGCAGATTTGCTTGCTGTCTGGTATAATAAAGATAATGTCTCCTTCCAGGGCATATCAGGCATGCTTACTGCCTGGAGCACAACCATTGCATGTGCAGTTATTTTCTAGCCCTCTTTGGTTTGCTCTGTGAGAACTTGGTCTCAGTGCCTCAGTACAATATATGTTGATTTTCATGCTGGTTGCTGTGCTATGAGTAGTTGAGTTCTTTGACTTGGAAAAAGATTTCTGACATCTATGATGAGCACCCCTAAAACTGTGGCAGGCTAACCTGTTAGTTCCCAAGTAGAGTAAAATCTCAGACCCTTCACAGTTCTGTACAGTTTGGTGGTGGGATACTGACAAAGACACACTTTCTGGAAGAGGAAAAGTTAGGGCCTTATGGGGCAATTAATGGTATTTGAGGGAAACCCGTAGGAATCAATAGTAAACATAGCAACCAAATTGTATGGCCAGCCTGGCAATAAATGATCCTTTGTTTTATTATCTATTAATGAGGAAGTGTTAGGGAGTTGTTTGTAGGCCACCAGGAAGTACGCTCATAGACAGATATGCCTGAATGGTGGCCTGGTTGTTGCTAACTCTTCCTCTATGGTGGAGGGGGAGGATTCCTTGACAATATAGCAGTCAGTCTTAGGTCTGCCCCACTGTAACAGCTAGCAACTAATCCTATGAGTCATCCTGAGTAAATAGAATTTTCCAACCCATTTCAGGTAACTAAAGAATGTACACTACAATGGGCTGAAAGAAGGAAAAACCATGAATAGTGTGGGTAGGACCTAGGGAAATTTTAGAACATTATTTGGTTTACTAGAGAGATGAAGGGTTGAGAAGCCTGTCATTTACTGCTTGTTAAGAAGAAATGGCAACAACTGAGCAGTTTCGTGACTCAGTCTCTCCATAGTCTAGCATGACTAACTTAGATCCATTCAGAGATGACAGTAAAAGGTCATAAGTTTTTTGTTTTTGTTTTTGTTGCTGTTGTTGTAGTTGTTGTGGGTCATGGCTGCCATAAGGGAAATTAGGCCCCCGCAGGGAGATTTCCTAGACAAATAAATTCCGTTGAGAAACCATAGATGAGACATTGACTAAACTTTGGACTCTTACTGCCCTGATTGGGCTAACAATACCAATGGAGTTCACTCACTAGAGAATGAAAAACTGACGCAAAGAATTTTAGGTAAATTATTGCAGTCAGCTCTGACACCATGGGAAACTCCCATAGCCTTTATGTTGAAACTAGGTATGAACCTAAGCTATACTATTTTGGCAATGGGATAGCAAATGTTATACATTAAGATGGATTCTATTAAAAAAATGACTACTGGTGCAAGTCAATCCCAAGTGAATCAAAGTGTGCAAACCTGACAGCAACAATCTCAAAGCAGTATGTCTATGGCTACTAAATCAGAGGGTCCCCAAAGCTAAAATATTCATGTAAGTGATAATGAATTTGGCTGATAAAAGCCTTTGGTGCACCACTAACTTTGGAATTTTGTTTGGTTGAGCCATGAACAGCCACCATGTCACTGGAAACCTAAAGTAAATGTGCCTTACTTAATAGCACAACAGTTTTCCACATTTCCTTTCCCTCCTTTCCTCTCTAGCTTGATCTCAGCTGCTTTACAAAGAAAGATAATTAGGGAGAAAAGCTAAAGTTTCCTTGTCCCCAAGGGGGAATGAAGTCCATACCTATTCATCCTCGTAACCTGCAAAATTTTGGAGAGGGTAAGCACTCAAATTTTTACAGCTCTGTTTGGTACAGCAGAATTGTATTGTCCTGTACAGTCCCATGGTGGGGAAAAGGATGCCCAAATTCAACTAATGGGGTTTGGACAAGGTTTGCAGTGGGGAAAGGAAGTTAAAGTGAACTTGTAGATGGAACCCTCTGGGTTAATTCAATCTACTATTGTTGTGGCTTCCCTTGCTGAATGTATAATTGATATTAATTTTCACATGCTTGTACTGTGAACGTTCATAAAGTCCTGGGGGATTTTTCTGATCAGTAAGAGCCACATCTGGAAAAGTGCTAGTGGGACACATAAAATACTTCCTATCATCTCTCTCTGTCATCTCTGCAGCCTAAAATAAAGCTACTGGTTATGTGCCCTGAGTGGTGCCCTGAATTCACAGAGCTTCCCCTAAAATATCTGGGCCTACTTCATTGATGATTCAGATGAGTAGAAACACAGTGGTGTCTACTAAGCAACTCTGGCTACTCAGTCTCAGTGCCAGCCATATAGAACCAAAAAATGACTGTGGTTATTCCCCTCTGTGGGCAGAGCATAAGACAGTTCTCATAGCTCTCACCATTACTACCCTTGATGAACCTAGTTATAGATTGAATGATTCTTGGACTGTTGCCTAGATGTTTGCTCTGCTACTTAGAAAACTGTAGTCTGGCAGATTGTAAGAATCTTTATGGCAGATTGGCTAAAATTGGCCCTTGACCCCCTCTCAGGGTTACCAATGGTACCTTACCACTATTGACATTTTTCAGATTGTGCTGTTGCCTTTCCGGTCCAATGAGCCAACTCTGGCTACTAATAGGTGTCAGGTTTTCAGCTTTCCAGTTCATTTGCAGTTTGACAGTCATGTAACTCTTACCACAGAAGGCAGTGAACAAGGGTTGATAGCAAGGTTTTGATGATCTTCCATGTACTTGACCATTCACAATCATCTGATATTATTGATTTTTAGAATATCCTCATAAAATATTGACTTCAAAAGCTCTCTGACATTAACTCCCTCACCTCATCCTGGTCCACACAGTTTAAAAAGACACTTTGGTCACCAAATATGTCTTTCTACATAAGTGGATCATCTTCCCCTGACCACTTCCTGGATAATTGTCATAATGATCAGGACAAAAGGAGACGCTATATAAACCTATTTTGAAAATTCAGATTTCTGAGCTATTCTTAGGCATAATGAATTTTCTTGTCCCTAATAGCAACCTCAGGATGGCCTGGTTGATAACCCTCTTGGCGGCAGCCCAGCCAAAAGGGGACCTAATGAATTCTAACTTAATTTTGGTCAGCTACTTGGCTTATCTTATTGAATTGACATGGTCTTAGAACATAAAGATAATAACTACTTGGTTGAGTACACTTCTTGGAGTGTCCTCCTACAATGTCCAACACATGTCAAAGTGGGAGACATAAGGTTTTGATAAGTTTTATAAAAATGCCCATGTCCTGCTGCTTTCTTTATTAAAGGCCTGGGTACGAGTAGGAGATGATTATAAAAAAAGGGGAGGATATAGCTATGCACAGATTTTGTGGTGGTTGAGGGACAGCAACACCCCTGTTTTCTGGGGAAGGAACACTTCAGACCCCAGAAAGTATAAGCGAGAGTGAGCATTAATGAATTCTGTCTTTTATAATCACCCCTGCCACTTTATTCATGAATGAAAATGTCCTGTTGTGGCTCTCCCAAGCTGTTGCAAATACCTTGAATAGAACTGACTACTAGATCTGTCATGTCCTGTCAGATGGGCCTGACCATTATTTGATTACTCTTTCCTAGAACCTAGCTGAAAAATCTATGGGAAAGAGCAGATTATGATCCCAGCTCATCTACCAACCACACAAAACATCTGTGAGCACTTTGGGGATACTTGCCTTTCCCCAGGGCTGTAGCTGCCTGTCATTCCATGGGGAGATAAGTGCCACCTGACTGGTGCTGTGGACAAATAAGTTGGGTTGGAAGAACAGCCTGAGAACTAGATTCAAAAATTCAAACAGAACCGGGAATCATAAGGGTTAACAGCCAGTGGAAGGCCATATTTGATTACTGTCAGACTATGCTCCTAATTGATGTAGGTCCTGCTGATGGAGATGGACAACTAGAGATAGCATGTTCTTTCTCTAAGCACCACACACATCTCTAGGACTATACTGTCTATGTTGAAGTCAGACATTACCTTGCCTCCCTCCCCAAAATTCGGTGACTTGTGCCTGATGGGTGGTCATAAGATGACCTTCCAGTGTTTAAAGAAACCACCAATAGATCATTTTGCCCTTAGATGACTGTGAAGATCTCTCCAAAATGAGCCATCCTTGATTACTTGGGGAAGCTTCTGGAGGGACTCCTCCTTCATTATTACATATACCCTGGAGACCTCTATAATAGGGATCATCTAATTAGAAAAAGTGGCATGAAATTTGTCCCTGTCATCAGCCGAAATGATTAATGACACCACTGGTCAGTGTTGTTATAAATGACGGATTTTCCAGATGATCTAGATTTTCTCCATGCAGCCAGATACCTGGATTAATGCTTCCAATTTGTGGGAAGGTCAAAATAGAGACTTAAGGAGAAAGCAACCTGGTTTCCTGAGGGTAGGCCATGATGCTTTTATGGGACTTATTCAGCTGGTTGGGCATGGGATTTGGGGGGGCTTGGTAGATGTCAATCCCACAAGTTAGCCTCGTCCTCCTGCTTGAAGTCTTACTGATATCAACCTTAATTAAATTCTGTATGAGACAAATTGAAAGAATTTTGCCCCAGCCTCTGTTGGTCAGATCATAGTGGCTGATTCAGTCATGTACTCATGGGAACATTTGCCAGAAGCCAAGATGGTTTAGAAGGAATGAATTGTGGGGAGACCATCCATGGGTCCCTCACATTTCTGTTTGTCTTGAAAAGTGAGTCATTGACTGTCTTTTGCTCCAAACTATCCTTTCAAGAATGTTTGTCTAGTGAACAGCTTTGAAAGATAGAGATAATGTCTCTATCTGGAGCAAAGAGCGAGCTTGCTTAGTCTTGGAAATTAGTGTCTTTCTCCAGAACAAAGGACAAGCATCCTTGCTCCCCATAATGTCGCTCTTCAGGGCAAAAAGCAGGCATCCATTTTAAAAGATCCAGATTCAAGAATCTCAGGGTTTCTTTCCTCCCATGCAACACTCTACATGTTCAGGTGTCATCTGCTCCTCATTGCAGTTACCCTGTGGACTTGGGGCTCAGAATTTATCTTATGGAGATAATCACATAGTGTAAAAATGTGAAGAACTATATGCACAAGGATAGTCTTTGCACCATTGTTTATAATAGTAAAGATTATAAATCTTATCAATAGAGGACTACTAAAATATGTTGTGGTTTGTATATACAATGCAAATTTGGTAGCTATTAATATGGGCTGTTAAAATATGTAGGTATTTTATTCGATATGGAACTATGCCCAAAATAGTTAAGTGATACCATAAGTGGTAAGAGATGAGGATGAACAGGTAGGCAGAGGCCAGATTTAGAAGGAATTTTAAAAGTATGTATCAGGAGACTTAATTGAAGGGACTTAGAGGATCATATTTTCATAAAAATATGAAAGTATATACAGATTACATTGGAATCACAAATCATGTAGGACATCCTTACAATAATTTAGGCAAGAGATGGTAAGACATTGTAATAGCACTACCAGTGAAAATAGCAATGATGGGATGACTCCAAAAATCCTATCAGAGGGAAAATTCACAGGATTTGAAGAATCGCTGGATGCCACTATGTGAGGCAGGGATGAAAGGAAACTGTGAAAGAATGGAAGGTGTTAAAAGTGAAACCCAGGTCAACTGTGATATCTTGAGAGATGGAATCTGGGAGAATGAGCTGGTCTAGATTTGGTTACCAGAGAATAATAGCCTTCTTTAGGAATATGTTGAATAAACAGGTGAATATGACCTCTAGTATGAAAGCTGAAGAGTGAGTTCTGGGCTGGAGGTGTACATTTGGGAGCTATTGATACAAAGAAAGTATTTTATTTTATTTTTTAAAGATTTATTCATTTATTTTAGAGAGAGAGAGAGAGTGTGGGGTCAGGGCTGGCGGGGAGAGGCAGAGGGAGAGAGAGAGAAAGTCTTAAGCAGACGCCACACTGAGCATGGAGCCTGACATAGGGCTCCATCTCATGACCCTGACATCATGACCCTGACATCATGACCCTGACATCACGCCCTGAGCCAAAACCAAGAGTTGGACACTTAACAGACTGTGTCACCCAGGCGCCCCACAAAGAAAGTATTTTAAATTATGGTACAGATGAGATTCCCCAGACAGAGCATTTGAAATAAGACAAAAATGCCAAAGATGGAAAGGTAAAAAACAACATTTTTTGTGGTCAATAAGAGAAATTTAGACAATGTAGGCAGGAGTATTGAATCTAGAAAGTGACTCTTAGAATGAATATATTTTACTCTGAAGAACAGGGAAGAGATTCCTTAGAGAAATGCAGCCTCTCTTATTGGCACTCATTACTTTGTAATATTAAATCATTGTTTCCATGGACATTTTGAAAAGCTCAATGAAAGTACAAAGAGATTTATGGTGAAAAATTGTCAGTGGGAAGTATAAATTATATATATTTTTAATTCTCAAAATACAACACATTTCTTTTGTAATAAAAATGCCAAAACAAAACTCTATATAATCTTTTTGGCTAGAAGAAATGTGTAGGAGAGAGTGATATTCAAAATAAGTGACTGAAGGAAGATGTGATATATTTAACTTCCTAAAAAACGATGGCATTGATTTTTAAATGTCTTGAAACTTGTCTAACAGGAAGGGAGATCCACTGACTGTGCCCATCAAACCACAGATGAATGCTTTTTCCTCAGCCACTCTGGTTTTCCCAGCCAGGTGGGAAGAGAAGGCTGAGAATGCAGATGTATATAACCCACCCCTATGTCTAGGGGTGGGAGTGGGGTCTCAAGGCCTATTTTATTTCCTCTTTAAAAATAAGTTTTTTTTTCTTTAAAAATAATAATGGCCAGCAATAAAGAATATTCTAGAGAAGTGGCAACCATCATGCGGTTTACCTTTGCCCATTCCTTGCCCCATTAAAAAACTGGAAGAGAGTATTAAATTTGGTGTAAGATTACAAAGACTGTTTGGAAACACTATGGAAAGTAGTCCTTGAAAATACAACAAAACATCAAAGAATTAATTACAAAATATCTGCCCTCTCATACTCTCTGCTTTTCCATCCTCAGCACCCTTCCACCACCACTAGCATCTCATAGAATTGAAAATCAGAACAAAGGGGTGAGAAGAGACCAACAGAACGCAGGACCTGACCTGTTTGTGAAGAATGACAGGTAAAGGGGTTGCCTGTGTTATTTGGAGGAAGGTTCATTATAGGATGGTAATTAAAATTATCTCTCACACCGGTAAGTTAGAAGAAGCAGGGCATACTATTTCTCTGAATTATTTCATAGTCTACTAAGACTGATCCCTCCTGTGCCCTCCTGACAATTTGTGCAATGCTCCCAGATTCTCTCCTCATCAATTTTCTTCTTGGTTTTTGAAAGAGAGAAGCCCAAGTCATTTTCCAGAGCTAGTTCTTTGTGCTTACTATTGCAGATTGCCTTAAAAGGTATGTGCCGGGAGACTGTACATATTAAGGACAAGGGAGGCTCACTGTATAATCTATGCATCACATGAAGGATTTATAAAATAAAAGGCTATTTATAGATTATGATCTAAACTTTCATCACGTTCTTTTCCCTCCCAGAGAATCCCACTTGGATTTCTCTCCTGTTCTCCTTCCTTGCTAATTGAATCTTCTTTTTTTGATGTTTCTTTCCATTGTCTTTTCCTGGCTTCCTTTGAAGAGAAAGTTAGGTTTTTATTCTCATTTTATCCTTTTTCATCTTATTTTCTATTGAATAGATGGTCTGTTGTTTTGTATCTCACTGCTAAGTTGGAAAATTCTCCACATCATTTATTTAATGAACTAATTACAATTCTTCTGACTTTAATTTGGTCAATTACAATTTATGTTTGGTTACCTCGAGTTCCTAGACTGACACAAATTGTGTCACTTCTAAGCAGCTACAAATGCCATTGAAAATAAAAATTTGGTGTCGTTCCAATCAGTCAGCTCTCCCTTCTCCTTTTTAATTATTTATTTTACTTTTAAGGCTCAAACTTCTGTCATTATGAAGAGGGTTGTTCATTATTCCAAAAACTGCTAAGAACAGGATTCCTACCCAAGCAGAAGAGAATCTGTTTTAAGTGGTGAGACATTTGGGTTGATTGTGGAAGAAAAAGGTGCTTCATACTCTCCCTTCACTGGTAGAAATGCTTCTTTTTAGAATTCTGAGACCTGGTCCTTATTCACATTATTCTCAAAATAGAATGTAGTGACATTTATAAAAGGAGGAATGAATTCTACTTTGTTTCTTTACACCTAAATACTTCAAAATTTAAACACTTCATGAAAAAAGATTAAAAGTGTATCTATTAACACTAATATACTTAATTTAGTGGATTCAATACTGTAGAATGTTAAAACAATAAGATTAAGTGTTGAAAGAGACATTCTAAATATTTATTTAGCCCCATCTACCTATATCACTGTAATTGGTGTTTCTCTGAGATACAAAGAAAGCACAATTTAATCTGATTCTACAAATATTTATTAAATTACTATTATGGCCAAGACACTGTGCTAAGTACTGCATGGAATACAAATATAGGAAATGTGAAGTCTGGCAAAGGCTTGAGGTCAGTTCTGTTAATCTCAGACAAGATTTATTGAGCATCTAGGTACTATGTTAGGTGTTGAAAAATACAACACATTATCTGTAGGCAAAGAAATTTACAGTCTGGTAAGTTGGGGTTGATGAATCCTTAAAATTACATGCAAAATTGTGTGTGTCGGTGGCGTGTGTGTGTGTGTGTGTGCACGTGCACGTTTTTTTCTGAGAAGAGAGGTACTATCTTCAAGATTCTCCAAAAGTTCAGTGACCCCCAAAAATATTGAAATTCTTGTGTGCAGCACAGAGTAGACTCTCAGAGCTATAAGAGAGATCCAAATAAAGGACTCTTCCTGACCCTGGTCCTTCAATTGCCTACATGATGCTTAGGACTGAGCTATGTGCTGAGATGATCATTAGCAGAGGATTTTACAAGGAAAAGGAAGATGGTCCTTAGAATCAGAAGGAAATTTTAAAAGTTAGCGCTAAATAGAGGGATATTAAATGTTACAGGAGAGAAGGGAATAGTCAGTAAATCCTGGAATAGGGGCAACCAGATATTGGATCCCTGAAGGAATACAGCTCTGAGGAGCCTTGAAAAACGTGTAGGGCTTAAGTAATTGGAAACAGAAGACAGGGCATGCCTGGTTTGTGGAGATGGCCTAAACAAAGCTAAAGAGCAAGGAGTAAGCAGGAATGGACAATGATTCTTTCCTTGATGCTCTTGGATGCATCCTGAACTGATGGAGTCCTGGATCCACACTCTTTGGAGTCCAACTGTCCTTCAACTCAGCTCTGAAAGTTACCACACCTGTTATACCACTGCTGGCTGAGCCAGAAGCAGAGATTTTGTGTGCATACATTTATACACATCAACACACAAACATGTTAGCATCACATATATATGGATATGCGAATATATATATTATTATCACGCAGCTCTTTTGATCAATGTTCCTCAAGAAAATAAGTGTCTGTATTATAAGTATATTTTGAAAATGCTTCTTGTGAAATTGTCTATAGAATAATATTTTAATCAGTGAGTAGAATGAGATAAAAAGAACAATTTTAAATGCATTCTAAGACTATATTGGGTATATATTTTAAGGAGCAAGAATTGCAAAAAAATAAAGAGCAAGATTTGCAATATTTCTGCCTTGTCATATTTACCAGAAAAATACCAGACTTCCATTTCACTTTATGTTGAGAAAAATCATTGTAGTTTGTAATGTATTCCTTTAATGTTACTATCAAATCCTTAACTAGTCCTTCTTAAACCACTCTCATATAAAGAATGGATCTTACTATAAACTTCTGCATTTTGTACTATTCCATATTTTGTGCCTTGAATGAAGTTATTCAAAAAGAATGTCACTGAGAAGTTTATCACTAAGAAAAAGGGGCATTTGAATAGACAACTGAGCCATATTCATGAGCTAATGGTTTCAAAATTATGATTAAATCAAAACAGATGCACCCTTTGTATGCATTAATTAATGAGACCAGGGCAGAGAACCTATCTATGCTTGCTTATAAGCATCACTTGCTATCCACATTAACTCAAACATAGATTCAGAGCACAAGAGCATGAGTATTTTACAGAAGTACTAAAGAAAGAACTCACTAAAATTGAATACAGTAAGGACAAATACATGATGAACACGGAGAATGACTATTGGGTTTTTTTTTTTTCAGTGTAGTTTTATTACTACTAAATTTCCTATGCCTCTTATATTGACTCTTGAAAATTATTTTCGTCTATTATTATTTTTTTATTGTTATTTGGTTATTATCTTTAAATCTGCCTTTTTCCAAAAGATTTTCAATCTTTTCTACATTTCTTGGCACATTATTTATATATTTTCTACCCAATGATATTATTTATTTTCTAGCATTTTGCTTCTTAGGAAAGAAAAATATATTTGAAGGAAAGATAGATAATATTCCAGAGAACATGTCCATCTAAAATAGTACTTTGATGCACATTCTAATATTTGTATTGGGCTGAATTTCTAATTACTCTGTCATTTCAGAAGCAATGTAACAGAGTGGTCTGCACATGAGAAAAGTATTTCCATTTGGAAGACCCAATGCTCTATTTAGAGATAGCTCCTGCATATTAAAATACTAGAAATAGATTTTTGATTAGATTATTTAAATAAATAAATGCAAATGATAATGTGCTTGGTGTTTGTAGCTAACATAAGAGCATAATTATAATTGCCAAGATAAATACTTCTTCAGCCATATTCTTGTTGCACTTAATGACTGTCTCCTTCATTGGATAACACTTGATTTCAAAGCAAAAATTCTAGATTTTTAAAAAAAATCTGTCATATCACAATAAATTTCCTATTTAATGTCTTAACACTAACTTTACCTTTATAGACCAGCTTTAGTATCAATCCTTTAAAATGCATTCTCAAAGAAAACTATTTCAGAGGTAATAAGATCATCATCTCTTTAGTCTTGGACAATTTTGCTAAATGGATACAACATTGGTAAAAATTTTTAGTTGCATTTTACTTTCGGGGGGAAATTTACTCCTGGCTGTAGAGGGACCAAAAAAATAATACATGGTTAAAATATTCTTAATACTGTCCTCCCACTCATTTAATTACTTAGATGTTTTGATTTTTGAAATTCTATGCTTTGTTTTTCTTAGAATGTGGGTATGGATATTAAATCCAGCATACACTAAGATCACCAAAAGGAAAGCAAACATTTTATGAGAACATATGATTCTTCACCCAACCAAAAGTCACACAATGGGTGCTCAGCTTAGAACAACTATGGGATAGTCAAGGCTGAACTCAAACTTCACTATGGGAAGTGACTGCTAGCCTCTGTTAATTTATATTCCTGACTCATTAAGTAGAGGGGAGAACTTAAACCTAACTTTTGCTCAAAGTACGGCTGGAAGAACAGCTGCAGTCTTCAGCCTACTTCCCAGTTAATCAAGAGTTAAGTCCAGAAACACTGGAAAATGACTGAGTAGTCTTTACTTTTTCACAAGTATCTTTACCATTTGCCAGAGCTTTTCAGAAATAAAACTTGTTGGTTTCTACATGTATCACTCATTTCTTTCTTTCCGTATTCTTTTTGTATAAATCGTAAACAATCTAGAGTTTAACCAAGTCTTGTGAGTTACATATTTTTGGTTGATTTGTTTGCATGCTTGTTCTCCAACCATACCGTATCCCTCAACACTCCACATACACATGCTACACTTAGACCGCCAGGTAGCCAAACAGAAAAAAAATCCCCAGTCTCAGAAACTTGTTTCCTAAGTTAGGCAGTATTTTCAACTTTCCTAAAGATGTTTTCTTTCATCGCTTCTTGATGAAAATACCATATGTCCCCATGGTTCACATAATAGAAAATGTAATCATACACATCTGGGCAAGGTGAAGAATGCCAAGACTGACCCAGGAGCCAAATTATGTTACCTTAATCTTCCACACTTAGTTCAGGAAAAAATGTTAAAACTTAAAATAATAGGGTTTAGAAGCACTAAAATGGCTCTATTTCGTAGAATTTGGAATTGTAATTTTAAAACCTTTTACAGTTTTCTAAAAAGCTACCAATTAAGCTGCAAAAATTCAGAGGGTTTTTGCTTCAGTATAACTCCCCCCATAATTTAATTTTCATTTGAGCAGTCAAGAAATATATATACAGGACCTGGATGAATTATGAGCTTTGCCTTTTTTTTTTCCCCCATTTACAACCTCCATACTTTTCATCTTCCCCAACCCTATCCTTTGGCCTATTCCCTACATTCCTTTTTGCTGCTGATAATCTTTTCTGTTTTGATACAGTTACATAGTAACTGGGTCTCCTAAAATTCCAAAGGCATTGTCACATAATACCAAATATAAAGTACTTGAGAGGCTGTGAACAAAGCTATTTCTCTCCCTAAGTACGCTCCAGTTATCATCTTTATCTCTAAAATCAAGTTTCTGTCTGTATTGGTTATTAGATCACAGGAGAATGGATTTGGATGGATTTGGAAGGTGTGTTTGGGATGGTACAAACAAAATTCATTATGGAGTACTATGGCCAATGGTGGTGATAAGGGGCATCTCAAAGAGAAGGCAGTTATCCACAGGTGGCAGCTGAAAGCAGGACCCTTAGGGCTGCTGTGCAAACAGAAACAACAGTTTTTTCAAAAATGAACCCCAAGAGGCAGGGGTTGACTTGCAGTTGGGTTGCTTCTCTTGTGGACATTCCCATAGGTGAGCAGTAGCAGGGACTTTTATATTTAAAGACAGTTTTTGATCCTTCAAGCAATTTTAGAGCGGTATATGAAGAGCTGGTATATGACAATACTATATTGTAATATAGTATATGACAATACTATATATTTCATTTCTTAAAAATTATTTACACTTTAATTTCTTAAAAACCATATTAAAATTTTTTATTTTGCTATGTATAGTAGATTGAAAGAAATGTGGTCCTTGACTTCAAATAGCTGACAGTCTTAGGAGGTAGAAGACTAAATTTGCCTCCTGTAATGCATGACAGAGAAGAGGTTTAGACAGTGTACTATGTCAACACTGAGCAAAGTTTACTGGTCTTGACTGGGCATATAGAAAGGCTTTATTAAAGTATCTGATTTCATATATGAAATCTTTCAATTTTAACTTTAAAAATTTTTTACAAAGCAGCCATTCATGCCACTAGTAGTTTGTAGAATTTTTGGCAACACACCAGACAACAGAAAAAATCTGAATATATATATCTTTAAATTCATTTTGTTTAATCAATGAAGTTTTACACAGAGACAATGTGACTTTACTATTTTTTTCTTTCTTCCTCCCACTTTCCATCTCCTGTCCCTTTTAGCTGTCCAAGCTCCTGTTCCCACAATTCCTTTGTACTGGTCACCATCTCCCAAATTAAAGGAAAGGGCAGGACTCTCCAGGGAGAAAATGGATGACAATGGCATTTAGGGGTCAAGAAGCAATAAAAAGGTGGCTTTGGATCAGACCATGAAAGGCCCTGTCTGCCATATGTAGGGGTGTGAATCTTACATAACTCTGTAGGTGTTTCAGTGAAGGGCTTTAAGCAAGACATTGACAAGACCAGATCCGCATTTCAGAAACATGATTGCAACAGCACAGAGATAGGAGACACAGAGAGATAACGGTCTGGAGGGCTGTTATAGAATGATTTCATTATCACCTTTTGGCATTAAAGAAGCTATATTAGTTTGCTAGAGCTGCTGTAACAGAGTACCACAATCAGAGTGGCTTAAACAACAGAAACTTACTGTCCCAAAGTTCTGAAGACTAGAAGTCTGAAATCAAGTTGTTGTCAGGGCAAATTCCTTTTGAGGGCAATGAGGGAAAGATCTGATCCAGGCTTCTGTCCTGTTTTTATGCTCACATAGTTCTCCCTGTACGTCTGTATTCCAATTTTCCCTTCTTAGAAGATCATCCATCATACTGGATTAGGGTCCACCTAATAACCTCATTTTTAACTTGATTACCTCTGTAAAGACTCTATCTCCAATAAGGTCGTATTCTGAGGTACTAGGGCTTAGGACTTCAACATATGAATTTTGAGGGGATACAGTTCAACCCATGACAGAGACCAATAGACAAGAATTAAATAATTTGTTTGAAATCGTAGGATTAGTCAGGATTAAAATCTAGATCTGTTAACTCCTAGTCCAGGATTCTGTCTACTATACTCCTAGTCTAGGATTCTGTCTACTACACTAGAGGTGATGCAAGAAAGCACTCTGTTACCAGCCATCATTGTGGTTTCAATAAGGTAACTTCTAAAGTGCTGATATTGCCCATAAAGAATCAGTTACTCACAAAGGGATTGACTAATGTCTTGAAAATTTTTTAAATTACAGTCCTGATTTTAGCAACCAGATTGATTTTTTAATAGAATTCAGAAAGCTGAGTTACTCTTCTTAAAGCAAACATCCTGAGGTTATTCAAAGTACTACACCCAAGCCCTCACTCATGCAGTATTATTCAGCATCATCCATTGATGCTTTCAAACATCCCAGGAGCACAGTTTGTGAAAAAATTAGATGGGATAGCTTGTTTTTACTGGTTAAAACTCCACTTTTCTTTTATATGAAATAAGAACATAGCATTTTTTGTTTTTCTAATAATGTTATAAAGCTTACATCATAGTATTCAAAACAAACCAGGACAAAGGACTAAGTGGAGATAATAATATGGAGCCTAAGCTTGGGAACAAATCTCAAATTCTTTCCCTGACGTCGTATGTCTGGTCATATGGTGATTATATAGGATTTATCTGGGTGGTGCTCAGATGCTATATATCTTTCCACAGATAGTTATTACCACAGGTAATTCAAATTATTCATTATACTAAATCATTGCACCATCAATGGAAATTTGTTTAACACTACTAAAAGGACTTCATTTGTTGAAGAGGTAGAACAGTTTGATCAACTGTCAGAATTTTGTTATGCCACATGATTTATCCTTTTTTTTTTTTGGTAAGAGAAAGTATATAATAACATTTAATTAATAAGTATAAGGCTACACAGAGATATCCCTCAAAGATTTTGGAGATAAGTTAAGTGAACTTGTCCATGGAGAAGTAAATTGTAAAAGCAACAAGTAATGAATTAGTAAAGAGACAAGCAGTTGCTGGAAAGAAACAGGATGACTGATAGGCCATACGATCAGGCTTAACTCCAGTCCAGTTATACACACACATGCATTGCACACACACACACACACACACACACACACACACATTCAAAAGAACTATGTCCATCCAAAAGGCAACCGATCAGTATAAAAATAAAAATAAAAGTCATATAGGCTGCTGTTAACAGTACCCATTCAAACACTCTGTATGGTAGAGAAAGACTCATCTCTCAGCCATCGGGTATTTCCAATCCAAACGGCAAGGCTGTTCCTCCAGTGGAAATGGATGGAGGTGATGATAGCTGATAGACTACTGATTTCTGGTGCCATTGGCAAACCCCTTACTTTTTGAGAGAGGTGTGTTAAGCCACCTTAGAATGAGGCAATTCCATATTTAATTCATTTAACTCCTTTTGTTCAGATTCTACTCTGAAATAGCATCTTCCTGATTATGATTTAGTTTTACCTACAGAGCTTGACTATAGAGAGAGAATACAATACTAGAACAGAATATTCTAGTACCATATGATAGTCCCCATTCTAATTGCAAATTAATACATTGACAGCCTGGCATCAGTCCCTCAAACTTTTATGCATCCTAGTTATCCTAAAGAATTTTCTTAAGGCTATCTTTAGGATAATGTTGGACCTTTAGAGAAAATGGACAACTTAATCTGGACTTTATCTGGTTCTGTCTGGCTCCAGGAGGTTTTCCCTTAGATGACACCATTATCACTTTCTTCTCTTTTCCTATTCATTTCTACTTTGAGCAGTAAGAAAGTGTTCTCACCATTATGTTTCCATGAAGTTTTTCTCTTCCTCTATTCTTAAGCAAGAGAAACATGTCTAATTGTCCTAATGTCAACCATATGCATTATCTAAGTCAAAAAATCATTCTCTTTAAAACACACACAAATTGTTACTTTTAAGAACTTAAAAGATTTCACTCAATTAACACTAAATCAGTTTCATCGTAGAACTAATATTGTACCCTATGAGAAATACAATTTGCATTCCATTAGTTCATATTCTTAAAATGCTTCAAATGGAAATGTCTTTGAGTGTTAAGTATTTTAGTCTCCTGAAGGCTTGTTATTTATCATTAATGCTTCATCAAGAAATGACTTTTTTATAACCTAGTTTTAAAATTCCATCAATAAGTACAAAGCTTCACAATAGGTCCTTGAACCTCCATTCTCAATAATAAGTAACATTTATCTCTGTGTTTTATACACATTATATGGAATTAGAGCCCCCCGTAGAGACATTAGATTAGGAATTATAAAACCAATGTGGCATGCAGTCATTGTCCTGATATTTTCAAACCATCAACAAAGAATGGAAAAAGGGGCATCTGGGCCCTGACCTACCATGTGGGACCATATTATGCAGCAGGATATCTCTATAGGAGTCACTAACTAGACTGCCTGTGTAAAGTTAGATAAGGGGTAAGCTTAATAGTGAGAAACTCTATAAATAATTATGCAGTTCACCAAGCAAGGTAACACTGCACCCTGCAGGGTCTGAATCAGATGACTCAGTATGTGAAGAAAAATATTTGTATTTAACTGGAATTTAATTTAGTTTCACATTCTCACTATAGGTTAATCTTCCTTAAAAGTAGGTCACTAAATTGGTAGTGTTTTGAAGTGTTAATTTCTTTTCCATGTCTGTCATGTCTGTAGACCAACTTTTGTAGTTTATAGTGTAAATCCACACTGATCCAGACTAATTTGAGGGGTTAATTCCATGGTGATCAATGAAATGGCTAAAATGAAGACTACTGTCTAACTGTTAACAAGAGGATTTCAAGTAAAGGTCCTTCAAAATCTAATTTAATGAGAAGGGATTCATATGTAATTAACTCCATCATTCTTAAATATGTGTTAAAAACTATCTCTAAATAAATATTTTCTGAAGTTAAATATATACGTCTCCCTTCTTGTTTTATCAAAAAATTTTTTCTTTATAGATATTTTCCGAGAAATCTTCAGATCAACCTGGATCCAATTTTCTTAACTCATAAATGGTTTTTGAGCGCACAGTGGATGGTGGACATTTATATTATGTCTCCTTACAAGCAGACAACGTCATACAGAATCAGCGAGAGCTTCTTGCTGCCTTGAAAGGTACATCAGTTTTTGCATCCATCAGAAGAGCAACCTTCATCAATATTTTTATCATTACCTTATTAATTTCCCTCCATTACTCCCAGTAATCTCTAATTATAGAGCCAGGTAATGCTATGATAAGTTCTGCTGGTTAGTAGAGATGTTTCTAATCCAACTGACAAATATCCTCTAAAACATTTGAGCTCTTAAATTAACCTGGTAAGTCATGCTTCGTAAGAGCCAGTGAATATCCCGGTTCATTTTGGCAACCCAAGGAGATTTTTTATAATCTGGAAAAGATTAAGAGATGCAGCTCCGGTTCCTAGGACAGTATTTGACATACACTGACCTTACCCGAGAAAAAGCTATTCTTCCCTAGAATCTCAAGGCAAATACATGATTCATTCTGTATCATTAGGCTGTGTACATAGAGTACAGAAAAAGGTGTTGGGAAGAGAGAACTAGTATTTATTGAACAACTATTTTAGCTGTCCAATAGCTATAATATTCTAGCAAGTGATGGCGTTTTACACAGGTAGGCTTATTTCATACTCACAAAAATTCTACAAGGTAGATAGGGTCAATGTATCAATTCATTCCACGAATAAACATATATAGCTGATAACACTCTATTGTATAATGAAATTTGCTATGAGAATAGAACTTAACTGTTCTCATACATATACAAAAAGAGATAAATATGTGAGATGATGGATGTGTTAATTAACTAGATAGTGGGGGAGAATCCTTTTACAGTGTATAAATACATCAGATCACCATGACGCACACCTTAAATATCTTACAATTCTATTTGTTCATTATACTTCAATGAAGCTGAGATTAAAAAAAGAAAGGAAGAAAAACTCAGAGATAATAATAACTTGGCTCTAGGAGAAGAGAGATTTGAGCCAGGCTCTTTATACTATATAGGTTTCAACATGGTGGACTACATAAAAATAATTTTTATTTGGTATATCAAGACACACATAAACAGACACACACACACACACACACACAGACACACACCCATGACAGCAAAATAAAAAGACAAGTGAGAAACTGGGACAAAAATGATTTTTAATTTATGTCACAAAGAATTAATATCCTTAATATATAAAGGGCTTCTAAAATAGAGAAGAAAATAATCAACAACACACTGGAATAATGGACAAGAGATATGAATAATGAGATCGTAAAAAAGGATCACAAGGCATGTGGCTCTCAAATATGTGAAAAGATGCTCAATATCACATATAATCTAAAATCCACTGAGATATACTTTCTCATCTAATAGACTGGTAAAATTCAAAATTTTGTTATTATTTACTAGTGATGCAAAAATCTAGATTTTAATGGACATACAGTCCATTTTTATAAACATGTAAATTTACAGGAAAAAAAAGAAAGAAATGGAAAGGAAAGCTTTGTAGTAAAAGAAATTTAAGACATCTATGAATCAGTTGCAGAATTTGGAACTTATCTGGATCTGAACCTGAAAGTTAAAAATATTTATGAGACAATTAGGAAAATTTGAACACTGGCTAGATGATTATGAAAATAAATTATTGGTAAAATTTATGTGTGATAATGGTATCATGAGGATTTTTTTATTATTTTGTATCTTATATTGTAAAGAAATATACTGAAATATTTATGAATAAAATGATACAATGTTTGGCATTTGCTTCAAAATAGTCCAGGGCAAGCAGGCAGTGGAGGATGCAGTGGAGTTTATAAACCAAAATCAACTATGAGTTGATCGTTACTTAAGTTAGATGATAATTATATTTATCGCTACCTTTTTATGTTGCTGAAATTTTCCACAATAAAAATTTTTTTCAGAGTGTCAAGGCAATACGTGTTAAAAATAAATATAGTTGTCCTTCTGAAGCTCACTTGACTATAGTAAATATCAAATTTTTTTAATTGTGATAAAAAATGACAATTTCTCTACCAAACTCTGAAAGTCTGAAGACAAAGACAAGGTTTATTTTTTCAGAATTGCATAACAGACAACTTCTAGTTCAAGATGAAATCCCTTGTGTTTCACGTCCACAAGCCATTTCCCATTATTGATATACTCTCCCTAGGTCCTCTCTTCCTGTATTCTGCACGCTTCTCCTTCCTTACTCTCTGTTTACCTTATTCTGGGCCCCACCAACCCTTCTCTCAGCAGTCGTCCTAGGAAATTAAAAAGTTCTTAATGCACATTAATTAAATTCTCTCTCTTTTTCTCTCCCTGTTAATTGGGGGACTGCCCTGAGAATCATCTTTATATACACAGAGTGACTGTGAAATTATTTCTTTCAAGGAAATCTTTCCCCACATTTACATCAACACTTTGCTATAAATGTATTGCTTTATGTATTAAATAGATGTATATTTTTAAAATCTTAGTGTTTTGATATAGTCATTGACCTATAGCATTCATATTTCAGAGCATCAGTTTGTTAGGAATGAATTATATTTTTTATTTAGATTTTTTAATTTATAAAGACTTATTTTGGTCACTGTTAGGAAAAATATATGTAAGAGGTTATGCATCAAATATATGTATATACGGAACATACGTATGTCATCAAAGAAACAATTATCTTTAAGTAGTTCAGAATTAGAAAGTCATCACATAACATATAGTAAACTTCTCATCTTTTATGCTTTAATTTTTAAAAAATCACTTTATATCATTTTCATCATTTTATTTCCCCCATCTTCTTCCAAAATGTAATGTATTGAGACATTACAACTGCCCAAGTTTCAACTTACTGGAAAACTTCTGTATGATTTTATAGTTAACTTTAATTATCTGTAGCAACTTTTTGTGCTGTGCAGAATTATTCATAACTGCCATATCAAAAGTCATCCTTATTATTTCAACAAAAATTTATTGAGTTCCAGGCAATGTGTTAGTTCCTGACAATACAGAGGCATCACTTCTTTTCTCTCCATCCCTGAGGATCTCCACACAGCATCTTGTCTCTCTCCCAGGGTGTTCAGCTACTGCAACTCTAACTTCCCCTGCAGCTTCTATAGTTTGGATCAAGAAGGTGCCCTTGATTCTTTTCTGTGTTTCTTTAGTGCAGGAAGCCCTTGACTCTTTTGGAATTCCTGCATCTCAGAAGTACACCATTTATTTCTGTTCACTTGTTTTAGGCTTGGGCAATTTTTTTTATATTGCTTCTGGAAAAAAAAGTAAAATGTGTTCAAGGGAAGATCCTCAAGCCCAAATGCAAACTTACACACTAAACTATTGCTTAGTTTAAAGGGAGGCGAGTGGCATCCTTGGAAAGGCTAACTATAGACAGAACAGTCATTTTTAGAAGAAGCTAGAAACAGCATCATAACTTTTGGGAATGGTCCACAATGAATTTGCTTCCATGATGTCATGTGTCCAATATTAGGTCACCTGGTAAGTGTTGGAACACATTTTTTTGCCACAGTACAAGGAAGTTTCTTTTCACCATATGCACCTTAGCTGATTAGTTATCAAATTCACTAGTGTAATTGAATGTGAAATGGGAAAACAAACCTAATTCCTTTTTCCTAGAAGCAAGTTCTTTTTGAGAAATAGCACACCATTAAGCTAGCTGGTTTGGAAAAGACTCAGTAACTTTTTATTGGAGCCCTCCCAAAGACAATAGCGACATTATTCCCCATGGTTTAGGTTCTTTCCTAGTTCCTCTTACTCTGAAATTTCTGATTTAATGCAAAAGCTATGTCACACATTTTAGTCCTGAGGGGAATTGACCTGTTTTTTTTTACTTTCTTCAGGGAGTTTATTTTTCTCCACTCCCCCTTCCCCCACTTGTTGGGTATTTCTCACCAGCTACACTCCTCTAAATCCTTGTTCTGGCAGGGCTTGCCAGCTGTCTACTGAGGATGCATCTGATCTTGGCCCGTGTCTGTCATTCGGCCTTTTTACAATGGTCCCAGTTAAACATGTTGTGTAATAAAAATAAATAGGTTTGCCTCCCTGAGTGCTATGACTCACCCTCATTAAAGCCACTGCTGCCTTAAAGGACACTGATTTTACCTTTCTCTTCAGAGTAGAAAAGCTAACACATGTGTACTTTTCAATAGAATTAGGGACAGAAGATTCTTGTGTTTTAGTTAATCCACATTTATGGATCACATCCTACATGCATGGATCAGGAACATGCAAAAAAAAAAAAAAAAAAACTGCATAAAGGGGAAAAAAAATCCACCCAACTATTTCATTCCAGCGTACTTAGATTTAATATCAACAACCTGAAATCCACAAATCTTTCAGGAGTTGGTATCTCAGGAATCCCTTCAGCTGTGCATTCTTGGCTTTCACAACCCTGAACAGAATATATATTTTAGTTGCTTTTGCTTTCCTGTGGTCACTGTTCTCTTCCTACCCCCCTGCATGCCTCTCACAGCTTCTGCTACTTCTCTGACAAACCGTCCTAGGTGCTGGATACACTTCGGCAAGTTCCCCTCCCCCCAGCTCCCATATGTCCAGATTTCTGTAAATAGTGTGTGCATTATACTTGAGTTCTTTTAAATTATAAATTATTAATACTAGCTGGAAAGTATTAAACAGCTACCTCTATTGTTTTGTTCAGGACCTGAGTAACTGATTTTATAAAGGAATGAACATGAATCTAAGGGAGAAAAGTTCTTTTAGGAATTTGACCATTTGTTTTATGATTTTCTATGATATGTTATATAATTCATCCTAGTAAATTTTCAGATATATTATTTGCATGTTATACACAGATGAACCAAAAAAAAAAAAAAAGCCACTGTGTAGTATTGATAAAAGTTAATACTAATTAAGACACAGATGGAAATTTTCTTTGAAAAAGCTGCTTTTAAAATATTCATTATAAGCAAAATCAACCTTTTAGGAGTTTTTTTCCTAGTATTCAAGTAAATGTTCCTACCTTGAAACCAATCCCTGGATCTATATGGGCAAATCATTTGTTTAAGTAGTATGCAGTAATCCCAGACAGTTATCTGCCAATTGTTACACATTGAGGCCACTCGATATAGACAATCCTTTCTAAAAGGAGAACGGAGAGGCTGATTAACAGTTTGCATCAGTGGCCAAGTGCACACACTTAGAGGGCAAAATAGAACTTTAAATATGTACGCCAGAGAGTAGATAAAAAAATAAATAAAGGAAATTCTAAATTATAGCTTTACATGCTAAAGGTCAGGATTCTTTAATAGAAACTTCCTTTGTGGGTCAGCGATTCTCCTTCCATTTTTTTGGCTCTTAAAGCACTGTTTCTTTAGAATAGAAAGTTAAACAAAATTCAAAATAGAAGGTTAAATTTCAAGATGATGGGCTATTACCACCTATTTTGCATAAAAATAGCTATCTCACCAGGAAGAGAATTGGCCTTGGCTCTAACTAGTTTCTCAAACTGTTTTCCCAGGATCTCTGGAAAACTTGAAAGGAGACAGGACATACAACCTCAGGGTCAAAATTTCCACAATAATGTTTTCAAATTTGTGTTTTTATTTTAATGATAATCTTTTAAAAAGTACCAGTTATAGAAGATCTCTTTTGTGTATACATTCTTTTTTAAAGATTTTATTTATTCACTTGTCAGAGAGAGAGAGAGCAGCAGGCAGAAGGAGAAGCAGGCTCCCTATGGAGCAGGGAGCCCGATGTAGGGCTCCATCCCAGGCCCCCGGGATCATGACCTGAGCCGAAGGCAGACACTTAACCGACTGAACCACCCAGGTGTCCCTTGTGTATACATTTTAAATAAAAAGATGTTTCCATAGGTTAGGAGGTCTGCAAGTAGTTTATTTTCTACCCCTCTTTAAAAGGGGGGTCTATACCATGACTCAAGTTTGATACTAGCTTTTGTAAAGGAAATGAACAGATTGGTTCCTGCTATGTTACAGGACGACAGAAACTGAAGAGAGAACAAAGACACATGATGGGAACTATCAAGGGAAAATTGCACTAGAGAAAGTTTAGCAAGGAAGGCTTTATTTAAGAGTATTGTAACAGGGATCACGACTATTGCAATAAGGTAGAGATACTGAACTCAGTTTAGGGGAAACAACAGAGGAGAGAGTTATCAAGCACTGGGGTAAGCTAGTGGGAAAGTACTGGAAAGCATTATGGGGAAGGTTGGTCAATGTGATTAGGCCATCTGTGTTTGCTAATTGGTGCTTATTCTAGACTGATAAATAATTTAAATTCTGAACACCTAGTGCAATATCTTGCACAGAGAAGACCACTCAATGCATTTTCTCATGGCAAATGTTAATTGAGCGTACTCTAGTCCCACCGTATCCTAAGCATTAAGATAAGACAGTTTCTGTCCTTCAGCTGTTGACAGTAAAGTGGGGAAAAGGAGCAAATAAATTGATTTTCATTAATGCAGCATGCTGTAAGAGGGCATAGAGGAACACATGTCTCCCTGATTGTAATATCTACAGAGACTATAGCTTATTGTGGTTAGTGCCATTCAGTCATCCAAAATACAGTTGTTAATCACCTACTATGTGTCGGACATACTCGTAGGTGCTGGGATTTAGCAGTGAACAATACAGGCAAGATTTCATAGAGTTTACATTATTCTGAGTGGGACAGACAATAAACAACCAAATATGCAATACAATGTGAGAATAATGGTAAATGCAACAAAGAAATTAAAAAGTCTGGAAAGAAGGGGCGCCTGGGTGGCTCAGTCGGTTAGGCGTCCAACTCTTGATTTCAGCTCAGGTCATGATCTTAGGGTCATGAGATCGAAACCTGCATTGGGCTCGTGCTGGTAGTGGAGCCTGTTTAAGATTCTCTCCCTTTCCCTTTGCCCCTCCTCCTGCTCCCATTCTCTCTCTCTAAAAATAAATATATCTTTTTTAAAAAGTTTGGAAAGAAGAAAGAGAGTAACAGGAAAGTCCTATTTAGATACGGTGTTTAGGGAAGGCTTTTCAAAGAAGCAAGTTTTAAGCAGATTTTAGAAGTAAGGAAGCAAGTCATGCTAGTATGTGAAGAAGAGCATTTCAAGCTGAGATAACAGCAAATGCAAAGGTCCTGGGACAGTAGCATATTTGGCATGTGTCAAAACATCAGGAGGGCAATGTAACTGGAACAGAGGGAGGAATAAGAAGACTAGAAGGAAATGAACTAGGAAAGTTGGCCAATGGTGAAATCATATAAAATCTTGTAAAAACCGTAATAAGGACTCTGGATTTTATTCTAAACATGCCAGAATGCCAATGGAATATTTTGAGCAAGAAATCAATCTGATACAGTTTTATTGGATTTGTTCTGGACTTGGGGGGTAGGGCTGGTGCATTAGATAGGGAAAGATTTCTGGCAAAAGACGAGTCTGAGTTTCCTTTGGCAAGACACGTAAGAGTTAGCTAGGTAAATAAATTCAACTGGGTTTCAAGGAGTAGGGAATGGAGTAGAAAATTGTGGCAGGCAGAGGGAGCAGCATGTGAAAGTCTGGGGACAGGAATGATAATAGTACCTTAACTGGGCTACTTAACCAGAAGATAGTACTAGAGGCATGGTGCTAAAGGCCTATGAGCTTTCAAAGGATGGCAAAAATGTTTGAGACCTAAAAAAATCTATTGGGTTTTTTTTTTTTTTGGTTCTGAAATAGAAAAAAGGGAAATTTGTAAATTAAATCAACCATGAATTAATTATAGCAAAACATAGTTAAAACATAGAATGTAGACTCTACAAAAGTAGGAACTTATCTATTTTGGTGACTGAAGAATTTCAGAACCTAAAATAAAAACTAGCCTATAGTAGCCACCTAATAAGTATTGAATGAATGAATGAATTTAATTCAGTTTTATAAAACGTGGTATTATGTCAACCAGTCAGCTACAACTCTGCTCAAATCTTAGTTTTTTGTAAGCTATTCTTCTTGTGGAATGTGGGTCTAATATGTCTGATAAGATGTAGATTTCCAAAAGGAACTATTTTCAGGGCCTGTGAGTATCTTTAAAAGAGTCTGTGTCCTGGAAACCAGCACGTAGTTAGAGTGTATTGCATGAGCTGGTGGAATAGTAAGAAACCAATCCAGAGGCATCAGCAGGAGCCAGGCTGTGGAGGGTTTTGTAGTGCCATAATGAGAAGCATCAAATTCATCCTGGAGGGAATAGGGAGCCATTAAAAAAATATTAGGAATGGAAGCCAGAGTCCCATGTTAAAACGGACACTCTGGTTTTCCCTCTGACAATGGATTTGATTGAGATAAGACTGTAGTAATTGACTGGTGACAAGGTAAGAAGGTGGTTGTCTCAATCTGAGGGTAAAATGAAGATAGATTAATCTATAAGGTCATGCCCCTGGGAATAATGAGAAAGGAACGGACTTCAGTCTATTAAGGAGATAATATTAGTAGGAATTGGTAACTAATTAGTTGTAGAAGTAGAAAGAGGGAAGCATTATGAATGATTCTCAGGTTTGTAGCTGAGGTATTAGATGGATGGTAGTGCCTCTCCCAGAGAAGAGGAGTAGTGGAGGAAATGTGTATTGAATTAACTAATTGTTTGATTAATGAAGAGAAGTTTCTAGTCCTTCTCCAAAATTTACCATCAATTAGACCTTAGGTAAATTACTCACATATCATTTCCGTCATCCGTAAAAAAAGGCAGTTCTATCTAGTCAGCCTGCCTCACAGCGTTGGTTTGAAAAACAAATGTAATAATTATTTTCTAATTTTGAAAATATTTAACACTTTATATATACAAAATATTACATAAGATATAAAGCACATTTTAAAAAGGGACCTTCTTGAACTCACCATAAACATATTTTTAGAAGAATATTACAAAATACTGTTAAATTAGTGTGCTTCTCTCCATCTTATCCTCAGCAATAATCACTTTCATGCATTTTATGTTTAACATTTTGTTACTTAAAAAATAGTTTTCTTGGGGCGCCTGGGTGGCTCAATTGGTTAAGCGACTGCCTTCGGATCAGGTCATGATCCTGGAGTCCCTGGATCGAGTCCCGCATCGGGCTCCCTGCTTGGCGGGGAGTCTGCTTCTCCCTCTGACCCTCCTCCCTCTCATGCTCTCTGTCTCTCATCCTCTCTCTCACAAATAAATAAAAAATCTTAAAAAAAAAATTATTAAAAAAAATAGTTTTCTTTATATATGCATATACCCCCCCAAACAAGGTATCACAAAGTTTTTCTTGTTTTTGAGCTTTATGCAAGTGGTATCATCTAGTCTGATGCCCCTTGCTTTAATTCATTCAATTTATGTTTTCATTATAATTATAGAAAAATTGTGTATAAAAGCAAAAAAAAAAAAAAAAAACTAGACAAAACCCAGATGTCTAGCCACAAAATGATAAAATTGTGATATAGTCTCCTAATGGAATATTATATAACAGGAAAAATTATAGCTAAGTATAGTAATAGAGAATATGTATTATTACTTAAAAAAAATTGCAGCCGCCTGGATGGCTCAGTCGGTTAAGCATCTGCCTTCAGCTCAGGTCATGATCCCAGGTTCCTGGGACTGAGTCCCACATCAGGCTCCCAGCTTGGTGGGTAGACTGCTTCTCCCCCTTCTTCCCGCTTGTGCTCTCTCTTGCTAGCTCTGTCTCTCTCAAACAAATAAATAAAATATTTTAAAAAATAATAAAAAAGAAAAATTTCAAGAAAGTATGCAAATAAAATAATGCTTTTATGAATTTTATGTAATTAAAAATAAATAAGTTTCTGAGGAAAGTCTATCCTATTAAAAGAACACAGGATAAGAATTTAGCAATTAAAAACCAAGAAGGAGATTCTTCATTGATAAGAGTCCTAGATGCTTTCCTTTTGAGCTTTTCTTTTTGCCTTTATGTTCTACTTGGAGTTGCTCAGCTATCAACACCACTAGCTGCCAGGCATGCCTGCTTTCCTGAACTCTAAGGCCTAAGCATGTATTAAGAAATATTTTTGTATATAGCAGGGTTTATGAACTAGCCAATCTGTTTATTTTGTCCCACTCAAAGGTCAATTTTATTAAAATTAAAACAGTACCTGACTCAAATCATGGGAGACTTAGTGTTTTATTTCAGTAAAGAAGGCTGCTCTATTTATCTGAGGTTTTTTTAAAAACATCAAGAATTTTCATATGCCCTAAATTAGATTCAGACCTGTAGAACTTATTTTTTTAAGCTCTATAAATTGATCTAAGTGTTGTAGTGCTAGATAATAATTCCCATGGAATCAAGTTATTAAAAATATAAATGTCTATGGCTAGGAATTATTCTATTTGATTTACATCTTTCCTTCCTGTATCCTCAGTATTTAAGGAGTACAAGGGTGTTTCCTAAAACGTGCCAGTCCAAGTCAACAGAGTTTTGCTTCAACCCGTATACATTATAAAAAGGTAAAGTTGTAATTTTTGGTGAGAAGACAAAGGAAGAAGTCTTGTTTATGCTTCCTCTTTTTTTTTAAGATTTTATTTATTAGAGAGAGAGAGAGAGCGCGCGCACAACGGGCAGCAGCAGCAGAGGGAGAGGGAGAAGCATCGAGCAGGGAGCCCGATGCAGGGCTCAATCCCAGGACCCTGAGATCACGACCTGAGCCGAAGGCAGACACTTAACCGACTGAGCCATCCAGGCGCCCCAATTTACTAGATTTTTAAATGTATTGTAATATTTTAAGACACTGAAATAGCTGCTGAAAATTCGTATTTGAATAAAATTCTGTGTTTGTAGTGTTAGACAACATTATGGTGTCATCAGAATGCTATGTACTCAAATTTCAAATTCAATTTTTGGGCCCTGTTAAAATAATCACAAGAATAATCTCTGATAGTTTATGACTGAAGGGCACAAATGATAGACTAAGCTAATTAAATTAGTGATTTTTTTTTTTTACCCAATGAAATAGATTAATACAGGCTATTCCTTTGATTAATGGAGACCAAAATATTTTACTGTTTCTCAAGAACGAAATTTCAATCTGAAGCATCCAGTTACCCTAACCCTTCCTTTAATTTGCCAATTAACTGCGTCAGTCATTCTTTTATTTATTTTTTCAACAATGTTTTGGGTGTGTGATGGGCAATACATCAGGCTCAGGAAAAATAGAAATAATTAAGAGTGGTCTTTTTTTTTTTTAAGATTTTATTTATTTATTTGACACAGAGAGAGTGAGATATCAAGAGCAGAAACACAAGCAGGGGGAGTGGGAGAGGGAGAAGCAGGCTTCCCGCCAAGCAGGGAGCTGGATGTGGGGCTCGATCCCAGGACCCTGGGACCATGACCTGAGCCGAAGGTAGACACTTAACGACTGAGCCACCCAGGCACCCCAAGAGTGGTCCTTATGTTGGAAGAGGTCATAACTGCATAGGGGAAAAAAAAAAAGTATACCTACTTAATGAAGGCAAAAAGACTTTGCAGATTAATTTTCAGAGTAACTAGCCAAGTTCAAAATATCTTCTTTGGGTTGGGCGGCTAGCCTAACTCTCTACACTGATATTTGAAATGGCTTCATTTCATATAGGTGTTTAGTAAAGGCAATGTAGGGTAAGGTTTGAGAGCATGGAACCTGGAGCCAGACATGTGGGTGTGGATCCCTGGTCTAATCCTTATGAACAGTGCGACCTTGATCTTATTACTTAATCTCATTGGGTCTCAATTTCTTCATCTGCAAAATGTAGATAATAAGAGTACCTCACCTCACAAGCTGCAGGTTTTCACAGCAAAGCACTTAGAAAAGTGCCTGACACAATATAAATTATAGAGGTATTAACTATACCAGAATAAGCAAAATATTTGTTTAAATAAACTATGATAATTGTAATTATGTGATACATGATAATTATATATATTATATAGATATCTATATGCATAGAAATGGAGATGACATAGATGATATAGATGACAAACGAAGCAGTGTCCTAGTACTAGTAAACTGAAAGTTATGTCTTAGACAAGGAGCATACTACTTGTATTGAGATAGAAGCATAAAAAAAATCTACTAAATTACTAATTCCTACTGAAAACCAGTTTACTTATTGTGATGAGCACTGGGTGTTGTATGTAAGTGCTGAATCACTAAATTCTACACCTGAAACTAATATTACACTGTATGTTAACTTGAATTTAAATAAAAACTTGAAAAAAAAGAAAAGAACACCAGTTAAAAAGATACAAAATTTTCAAATGAAGACATATTTAAAACATTTGCTACTGTGTACAAAAAAGCCTTAGCATTGGTGAAATAATTCTCAAATTATCTTAATGGAGAGAAATATGAGGCAAGCATTTGTATGTTTCCTATGTTCCTGGCACTTACAGATATAAATACATGGAAAGGAGGTAAGTCAGACTCCTATCCCTCCAATCTCTGTCTAGCAAGGCTGGGCCAGTTATCATAATGGTTCTGTTCATTCAGCTAATATGTATTGACCACCCAATTATATAAGAGCCACTGTACTGAATGCTCTGTAATAACATACTGCATGCATATGATATTTTAAAGTGCTTCCAACATTCACAAGTCGTATCATGTTTTAAGTTATGAGGTACAGTAGGCAGCACTGGTGTCCTACAAATGTGGAAACTGAGGCCCAGCAAGGTTAATTGTACTCCCCAAAGTCACAGCAGTCGTAGTGAATCAGGCTACAGAAGCAGTAATAGTAATAATAAAAAGGAGAGAGGGAAGAAATAGCCCATCAAAACGTTCTGCTTCATAAAAGTCTTGATTTGAAAGCAGTGTTAAATGGCTTGGTCATACGTGGAATACAGACCAAACACACTTTATCATTAAGGGTTAAGTTTCTTTTGATTAATACAGACCAAGTTCCCATAATAATACTGTTTTTAAATATATTCTTAAGTTCTACTTTTCTCTCTTCTTGCTTAAACTTAATTGAAAAAACAAGCTTCAAAAAAGGCACCCTACGAATAAATAGGGTATGTAATGAGCAACCATTATACATGATTTCTTCACTCATGTGGAACTCCTATAACCCACTAATGAGTTCACCACTTGTGAGGTACTAAGGCCTTTTGTTTCAACTAGGTTAATCATATTTTATGACCAACCATTATGTCTCTTCTATTCATGTATACTACTATTTCATCGCTAGGTACAGTATTCATACTTTATGGTCCAATTTATTATTTGGCTGCATCTGAAAACCAAGTCTATATGAATATTTTATTTGATATGCAAAATACACTAAAGTTACTGTTACCTTTATAAACATATAATAAATCGTATAAAAAGGCATATTTTAGAAAAATAAGAAAATTGAATAGGAAGTTTTTGAGCTGTCCCATCCTCAGTGTCAACACACTAAGCATGCAGAAATTTATTTGGCTCAGTATTGATGGTAATAATGTCTACTATTTATTGGGCGCCTTCTCTGCACCTTACTCTTTATGTATATATATATTCATTATTTCACCTAACTGAATCTTTAAATTGGACATATTACAATAGTTATCTTCATTTCACAGCCGAGGAAAGTGACATTCAGCAAGGGTAAGTAACTTTTCCATGTCACAGAATGGCAAATTTGAGCTTTTATTCCACCCTGAACACATTGTCTCCTACATCATAGCTCTTCCTTACTCCCACTCCTTCCACCCTCTCAGACCAACAAGTTGATGTTCTGTCTTAATTTCTACTCCATCATCACTGCAACTCATTTATTTAGTTGTTCATTCAACATACATTTATTGAATACCTACTACAAGCCAGGCATGGTTTTAGGAACTCGGGGCACAAAGGTAACAAGACAAAGTCTCTGCTCTCAAGTACTTAGAGACTCAGGGCAAAGGCAGGCAATAGGACATAAATAAACAAGATAATTTCAGAAAGTGATAAGTGCTGGGAAGATAAACAGAGAGAAGAGATAGAGAATGCAGAAAGGGGGGCTGGTGGAAGTGGAGAGTGTCTATTTTAAATTGGAAGACCTTTCTGAGGAGGTGACATCTGAGCTGGGCCATGAATTATGTGAAAAGACAGCAGGTGATCTGGGGCTGGGCGTTCCCAGCAGAGGGAACACCAAGTGCAAAGGCCTAAGGCCATAACAAGGTTAGCCTGTTCAAGAAATAGCTAGAATACCAATGTGGCTGAAATTTAGTGAGCTGAGAAGAAAGTAGTAGTATGAGATGGGGCTGAAGAAATAAACAAATGCCCGATGCTGTAGAGCCTTATAGGTCCTGGTGAAGAGTTTGGATTTATTTTAAGTGCTGTGGGAGAACACTGGAGTGTGTGGAAATGTCCCAGTCTTATCACAGCCAGTTAAGCTCCTGTTTACCTCTAGCCGCTCTCTGTTATCTTATTGTGGTGAAGCAGCTGCCTCAACTATCATTCGCCCTCTTAGAACCTCTTCTGTTTCCTATGGGTTCACCTGACGAATTTCACCTTTGGATACTGCTGCCAGAGCCACATTAACTGATAACACACTTGGGATGCCTTGGAACTGCCCAGAGCCTGTTCTACCATTCACTAAAATTATCTTTACTTTCTCTGACTCACTGCTGATAATCCTGGCTAGATGTTAGAGAAACATCAAGGGGGTGAAGGTGGAGATAATTGTGGGAATTCGTGGTGCCTGGATAGTCAAAATGTGACTTGTATATGCCACCCTGGGTGAGACAAATTGAAAAACAAAGGAGTGCCCGGAACGCTGGGCCTCCTTTGAAGTTTCTTGGCTGAAAGCAGCCAGATTCTTACTGCGGCTCAAGGTTCTCATCTAGGGAGTAAATGTTTAAATTTTGAAGAAAAACAGGCACCTGTGGTGGTCACGTACTTCATGAACTCCTTGCCTCCTTGTTTTGCGCTTGCGCTTGGTGTATCGCTACGACCCCAATAAAAGTGGAGACAAAGCTTGGCTCGAGGCCTTTCGCCATTAGAGCGTCTGGTCCCCAGGTCTCTCCTTTCTCCTACTAAGGTGTCTGGAGTAATCTTTTCATTCGTTGTCTCAGGGTTTGCTGGCCAAACCCGACAGATAATTAATTTTGAAGCGTGGCAATCTGACACCACTTTACCAAACTAAGAAAAGTTCACTTTTTTTTAAGAGAGACAGCGAGTGGGGGAGGGGCAGAGGGAAAAGGGAGAGAGACTTTTTTTTTTAAGATATTATTTATTTATTTGACAGAGAGAGACACAGCGAGAGAGGGAACACAAGCAGGGGGAGTGGGAGAGGGAGAAGCAGGCTTCCCACGGAGCAGGGAGTCCGATGCAGGGCTGGATCCCAGGACCCTGGGATCATGACCTGAGCTGAAGTCAGCCGCTTAACGACTGAGCCACCCAGGAGCCCCAGGGAGAGAGAATCTTAAGCAGACTCCCGCTGAGTGCAGGGCTGGATCCCATGACCCATGAGGATCATAACCTGAACTGAAATCACGACTCAGACGCTTAACTGATTGAGTCACTCAGGCGTCCCAGAAATGTTCACGTTTTTGAAAGAAATATTAACCCAAATGAGTTTTTAATCTGTAGACTGTCATGACTTTAAGAAAGTGCCTTGGGAATCACCACATATACAGATGTTCCCAGGATTAGTCCTTCTAAATTCTGCTTTTCAAAGTTCCTTGACTTTCTTACCTCTGATCGGTACTTTAAAAGCTCCAGAGTTTTTCTTACACTTACTCTCTTGACGGTGGTATTGGGGGGAAGGGAACCAATGGGAAGAAGAGGATGAGTCAGAGGCAAATGTTTTATTTTATTTTTTTAAGATTTTATTTATTTATTTGAGAGGGAGTGAGTGACTGAGAGAGAGCACAAGCCAGGGAGGGGAGGGAGATGTGGAGGGAGAGGGAGAAGCAGATTCCCTGCCGAGCAGGGAACCGGGGATGCAGGCCTCCATCTCAGGACCCCAGGATCATGACCTAAGCCAAAGGCAGTTGCTTAACTGACTGAGCCACCCAGGCACCCAAGAGGCAAATATTTTAATTAAAAATTAGTTTTAACCTAAGGATTTGTATTGTAGGTATATGCACACATAAGTTTAAACTAAGTATACAAACCATTTCTAGAGAGAATGAATTCTAGTATATAGTAAAAAGCTTTGATATTAATTAAAGTTTGCTTCCCAAGTTTGTTAATAAAAAAGATTCCAAATCATTTCTGTGGACTTTAAAAGTAGTTATAATCATTTCTCTAGTATATTGCCCATAATTCAATCAAACTGATTAAGGGAAAGGAGCTAGGGAAAGCAATTATTTTATTACACACATTTGAATGGAGTGGCCTAGTAATTAGAGTTTATGTAAAGATTATCCTTTAGAAATTTTCATACATGTAAGATCTCAGAAATTTTATTTCTCGTATACCTAACATTAGCAGGTGCCTTTAGTGACACTGGAAATCAAGAAAGAGAAAGACCTAAGACCCAAGAGAAATAGACCCTGCCCCAGAAAACAGTGAAATGAGGCTCTAGGAGAACTGCTAGACAACAAACCTGGAAAGCAGGTAGTCTTGACTGCGGCGGGAAAACTGGAAGAAATTTTGGGGGAAAATGTCATTTGATAGAATTTTTGATATGACAGTGTTTGAAAAAAACATATACATCAGAGATAAATAGTGTAAGAAAAGGGAAATGTGGCATGCCTGGGTGGCTCAGTTGGTTAAGCATCTGTCTTCAGCTCGGGTCATGATATCAGGGTTCTGGGATGGAGCCCCACATTGGGCTCCCTGCTCAGGGGTGAGTCTACTCCCTCTCTCTCTGTGATCTCTCTCGCTTTTGCTCTCCCTCAAATAAATAAATAAAATTAAAAAAAAAAAGGAAATGCAAGAAGTAACACCATGAAAACCAAAAAGTAAAACAATAAATGAAATCAAACTAGACTAGGCTCCATAGTGTACACTATTTGCAGACTAAATTACATAAATATTCTTCATGGATTTCTCTAAAACAGCTACATGGTTATCTAAGAATGGGTGAGGGAAGGTGTTAGGATCATACATCGTTAAATCTCTCATCTGTCTTCTCAGGAATTGAATAGATGTCTCAAAGAGATAAATCAAGAATGGTCTGTGTATTAATAGAGATGAAGTATACTATCTCCACTGTTAGAAACAGTCCAAAGAGTTAAAAGTGATTCTAACTTTCAATGTTATGATCACTGGATTCCTGTCTCCCACTATATCTTCTGAAGTCTATGACTTGAGTCTGTCCTGCTATGTATCTTTATGGCATTTCTGATGTCCATCCCATTTGAGGAACTTTAAAGAATCACTGAGCTACAGTCTTATTACCATCTTGTCTCATTCATTCAAGAAATACATTGAATGCCTGCTATATATATGTGTGTGTGTGTGTATAGTACATACATAGTATATATAAATACACTAGGTACTATGGTAGGTACTAAACTATGAGGCAGTAAACTTACTACTGAGAGATTGATTGCATTTCTTTAATTAATTTTGCCTTACTTAGATATAGAAGAAAACAACCAGAAACGTGGTATGTGGTATGTAGGGAGCAAGTTCAAAGGTGTCTTTTCTTTTTATTTTGAACTTGACCGATGTGTATATCTTTTAACAAAATAAGCAAACCAAAAGAAGCAGAGACAAGCAAATAAAAATCTTATATTTCCTACTTCTTTCCTATGAAAGCATTATTAGAAAGTTTGTGGCCTAGGGACCACAGTTTTAGTTACTTGTTCTATGATAATCTTTATCTATTTCTGTCAGTTACTCTGCTCAGTCATTACATACATTGGGCATAAGAAGAAATTTATTAAGAATGAATTGTTAGAAAACAGACCTGCTGATATTTCCAAATGCACTTTGGATCATATCAGCCATCTGTTTAAAAATGTCCAAAATTTCTATTTTGTCCACAAGATAAAATCTAAGTGGTTCCTCCTCTATATCTTACCCTCCCCTTTCCTTCTATTTCTTTCCCTCCCTTTCCTAAACTAGTCAGTGACAAAGCCATCTGGTAGGCAGAGTAAGCCAGGTATAGGGATTGCTCAGTGTGAAGAGTCAAAGCCCAAGCAGAGTAAGTAAAACATCCATACAGAAGTGGGGGCAGTCTGGTATTGAGTGTCTGATAAGGGTGAGGAGGTCTATCTCAAGGTAGCAAGGTCCAAATAGAGTCAGGAGAGCATCCACATAGAAGAAGGTACAATATAAGTTTTAAAAGATTAGTTATATACAGGAGGATTTATCAAACAAGTAAAAGATATTAAAGAAAATGGGAGTCAGTTTTCCCAGTGTGAGAGGGGAGTTACAAATACAGAAAGAGAGGCAACTAGAATGAATCCAGTGGCATTGTATAATTGGAAGTATGTGATCTCGTTATGTAGTGATATATTACAAATCATCTCCAAATGCAGTGGTTTGAAACACAACGATAATTTTGTTATTTCTCATGATTTCTGTGCATCAGGACCTTGAAAAAGTCACACTGGGACAGTTTATCTCTGGGGGCTCAGATGAAAAGACTTGAAAGCTGGGGATTTCTTGGTAACTGGGAGCTAGAATCACCCAAAGGCTCACTCACATGTCTAGAGTTCCGTGCTGTATTACCTGGGGTCTCTACTGGGGCTCTTGATAGAACATACACCTGTCCTTTCTTTGTGGCTCTCTGCTTTTTCACAGGATGATGACTGGGTTCCAAAAGGACCAGAAAGAAGCTGTATAATCTTTTAAGACCTAGATTGGAAGTCCCTTAGTCGCATTTCTGCCATACTGACAAGTATTAGTCAGCTTAGGATGCCATAACAAAATACCAAAGACTGGGTGGCTTTAAAAACAGAAGTTTAGTTTATTTTCTGACAGCTTTAGATGCTGGGAGATCAGGATCAGGGTTCCAGCATGGTTGGGTTCTGACAAGATAGCTGCCTTCTCTCTCTCTGGTGTCTCCTTATATAAGGGTACTAATTCTATGTTGAGGGCCTCACCTTCATGACCTTATTTAAACCTAACTAACTCCCAAAGGCCCCATTCCAAATACCATAACACTGAGGGGTTAGGGCTTCAACATATGAATTTGAGAGGACACAATAAAGTGCATAGCACCCTGATTCAAGATAGGGGATGGGCGTAGATCTAATTTCCAAATGAGAGGAGCATTAACATGCTACATAAAAAAAATCATGTAGTTCATGTGTGATGGGAGACCTTGTTATGGCCATCTTGGAAAATGCAATCTGCCACCTTATATGTGCATGTATGCACACGCATATACATATATATGCATATATATGTGCATACATGTATGTGTGTATGCATATTCCCTAACTTTGTCCAATGAGAGGGCCCAAGAGCAGTAACTGTGTCCTACTCCAACAGCATTGAGTACATCCGGATCTTGACTTCTAAATATCACTCTTCATTATAGAGAACTGGGAATCCTTGGGGAAATGGCTGACTCAAGAGCTAAGGAAAGAACAAGATGAGTTTAGAACCAGTTGTGATAGAAACAAAGAATGATGAGGGGTACCAAAAGGATACAGGGGTCAACTTAAAGGCCAGCTCCACTGGCCAACTCTGGAACTATTTGAATATCAAAACAAATAATGAAAGTAACTGATTATATAAGCCACTGAATTAAATAAATAAAACCTTTAGTGAGGAATGGGATATATACATAGTTTCAAATTACCTCCTCATGCAAATATTAATTATTTACAAAAGTTAGAAAAGGCATTTCACGGGTGCCTGGGTGGCTCAGTCGGTTAAAAGCCTGCCTTCAGCTCAGGTCATGATCCTAGGATCCTGGGATTGAGCCCTGCATCAGGCTCCCTGCTCAGTGGGGAATCTGCTTCTCCCTCTACCTCTACCCCCTGCCCTGGCTTGTGCTCTCTCTCTCTCTCTCAAATAAATAAATAAAATCTTAAAGAAGAAGAAAAGGCATTTCACAGTGAGGAAATCTGACATAGACCATTTTAACTGAGTGATCAAAGTGATCATCATTAAAGGGACAAATTGAAATTACATGCCTGATAGGATGCAATGAGAAAGCCCCTCTTCTATGATATTCCTGCAGAAGATGCATAACTTGAATCAAATTGTGAGGATGCATCAGACACTCAAATTGAGGAACAGTTAATAAAATAACTGGCCTGTAATCTTTTATAGTGTCAAAGTCAAGACTGAAGAACCATTTCCAAATGAAGAACATCAAAAAGACTAGATGGCCTGAACTGGACATGTTCGCTGTAAAGAGCATTATCAAGACCATGGAAAAACCTGAATGGAGTTTGAAACTTACATGACCGTAATGTATCAATGTTGATTTTTTAATTTTGAGGTTGTATTATGGTTATATTGGAAAATATTTTTATTTGTAGGAGACACAGTAAAGAATTCACAAGGGATGTCACATCAGCAATGTACTCTCAAGGGGTTCAGGAAAAAATGTGTTGTTGTATACTTGTGATTTTTTTTGTAAGTGGGAGATTGTTCCAAATTATATTTTTAAAAAAATAACACAAGGCTTAGTACACATTCAAATTGCTTATATATCTTGTGTATCTAATCCACAAACCTTCCAATTTTGTATATTACCTTATATCTTACCACTTCCATGGAATAACCCCATGCTTTAGTCCAGGAGCTGGTCAAGCCTTCTCTCATCCTTTTACAGGAATACTGATACCTCTTTCCCTTCTCCTAGAAAATCTTTCCTTATTCTCTATGACCCATTGAAATGGTCTTTCCTGTGGAAACTTTTCAACTCTCCTGAACACCATTACTTAGGCCCTCTATTCCCATCAGCTTTATACATTATTCTGTGGGTATTGTCTGTAATAAGGTACTTTTCATGAAGGAAAGACCTGTAATACATTCATCTTCCCATCCTGGGACTTGTCACAATCCCTAGAACATAGGAGCAGCTCAATGCATTGTGTTGAATGAATGAACACTAAATTAATGGATAAAGTGTTGGAACTGTTTGTTAATATTGTGTTTCAAAAGGAGTGCTGTTGTAACTCTTAATCCTATATATCCCATAAACTTATGGACATATGATCTCTTGGGGAGCTTGTAGTGGTCCTATTATACATGTACTTCATGATATGTCCCTTCAAATCTTTTTTTTTTTTTTTTTTTGGAGTAGAATGAAAATAGAGGGAAAGAGAGAGAGAGAACACAGAGCAAGGGAGAAAGGAAAGAAGAAAGGGAGAGAGAGTAGAAGGGAGGGGAATAATTTTGAGTTTGGGAAATCCAGTGAATTGGTAAGACTTATCATCTCTAATATCTGGTCAGCACAGCTGCTTGGGCACAGCAGACCACACACTTACTTTAGGGTAGACAAACCTGCATGTGACCGCCAACTCTGCCACTTTTCAGTTATTTCATCTTGGGCAAGTTAGTTAACTTCAATAATTCTCAGATACTTCATCTTTTAAATGAAAATAATACTACGAACTCCATAGGTTCATTGTGATGATGAGAGGGAATATTTTAAATAAAGAGCTTAGCATTATGCTCGGAATATTATAAGTTCTTAGAAGGCAGTAGCTCTTATTTTTAATATACCTAAGATTTTGATGCTCTGTACTCTCTAACTGATAAACTATCACCTTGTTGTACTTTATCAATAAGTTAATTCACTAGAATAAATACTTGAAAGTATGAAGCAGCAAAATCCTACTTCTGAAAAATCTAATAGTTTTATTTTTTTATCTATAAAAGTGTCATGTTTATGATTACAGGTTTTACTTTCAATTTGGTTATGTTCCAAGTAAGATGTATTTCCAAGTTAGTTGTGTATGAGAATAGACAATTGGACATTTTGCACATGTAAAGCATCTTCTTTGGTTTTGACAAGATGAGAGGTATATTGTGCTTAGTTCTTAGGATCATTTTCTTACTTTCCAGACAAAAGGTTTTTTGTTGCAAATCTGTCAGTCTTAAGTCTCATGGGATATGCTCCCTTCAACCCACCTCTCTCTTGTTTTTTGAGTAAATAATTATAGTGTTTTCCTCCTAATGCATACATTGCTCTAAATCAAAGCTCTCTACAAGAAAAATTTACATAGAAATGAATCACATAGTAAGTATTAATGGTGTTTTGAAATAATAAACAGCAGCTATAAAGGCTTTTAGGCAAGTCAAACTAAAAAAAATAAAATAAAGTAGAGGTTACCAAGTTCAGGCTGATGTTATTTTTCACATCACTTCTCTTAGAATTCGAAAATCCATAACAATAAAATCTCCCAAACTGGAGGCAACAAAAGATTTCAAATAGTAAGCCCAAGATATCACACTTCTAGCTTTAAGGTCACGGAAAGTGAGAAACCTAAGCATAGAGACCCATTCAGAGTCTGTATTTACCTGTAACCACCAGTATTATATGTGAATTTCTATGGTGTTGATGTCCACATTCCTCACATGAATTGCTGAAGGTTTTCTGCACACCACCTCCTTCAGTATTTACTCTAAACAAGTCAGCAACCACTATTCACTCTTTTGAGTTTGAAGAACTTTCTTTTTATGTGCTTTGAAAAGTGTTGTGTAATATTGGAAATTTCCAGGGTGTTGCTTGTGTTCAAGGACAGATTTAAACAATGAGGAGACATCAAGCTTGGAAGAGTGTCTGAAAACAAAGACAACCTACCACCTATATCCTGTATGAGTAAGAAAACGTTGTTTGGAAAATGCTGTGAGTCGATGTATCATGGAACACACGTACACCAGTGTAATTTTTACTGGTAAGTCCCTCTTCTCATGCTCTACAGCTGTATTGCTGGGTCTTTAACAGTGCTCAAGAGCTACACTTTGCACTGTGGATTTCAGAGGCCTCCTAACAAGCCACCCATATTTTGGAAGCAGTGAGCAGGAGGATTAATGAGTTGCTTAGCCCCCCCGCCCCTTTGAATGAGTATTTATTGATTCTGACAGAGGCATAGGGAAGTGAATGATAAGAGAGTAGAGTTGCATACCTCACCTGGCTCTCTGCCTTAATTTGTTTGTGAAAATGAATTAAGACTGATGGCAAATAAGATTGTGCAGGAAAGATAGGACACAGAAAACTATAATGGTCACAGAAAGGGAGAGCAGCGACTAAAAAAATCCAGTTTTTAGCCAGGTGCTATTTTTATAATCTAGGATTTTAGGCACACATAAGCTATTTTAATATCATGCGTATGAATACATTCACAAAGTTATATGCAGTTTACAGCCTTAAAAACAAGGTTTTCCTAACTTGCAGCACTGTAAGCTCGATTTCACGTACCTGAGTCTGAAAAAAAAATCAGATTGTGTTTTTAGTCACGTACATCATCACCAATAAAAGAGATTTCTGGTGCTCGACCACAATGGCACCTTTGTTAAAGATGCATGAAGTCAGTGGAGTAGACCTTATTTCTCTACAGCTGTGGAGGCCCTGGAGGTCTGGCAGTGATAAACATTTGTCTGTCACTTAATGAGGCATAAATGACTCAGAAGAGAAGATATAATTAATGTGTGGGGGCCCGGGGGTTGATTGTTTGCTTTTTTGTTTGGTTTGGTTTGGTTTTTGTTAAGGCATGCTGTTGGCCAGATCAAAATTAAGGTTAAGAACGCAATGCTCTTGGTATCCTCTTATTCCATTTGGTCTTTAGCGTCTCTTGTTTTGATGGGGTAAAAATTAGAGTGAAGACTACAATCAGCTGGGCCTCCATGTGGCTCTACTCTTGTATTAGCTTCCTAGGGCAGGTGTAACAAAGTACTACAAACTGAGTGGCTTAAAATAACCAAAATGTATTGTCTCCTGGTTCTAGAGGCTAAGAGCCTGAAACGGGGTGCTGTCAGGGCTATTCTTTCTCTGAGATCTGTGGGGAAGAATCCTTCCTTGCCTCTTCTAGCAGCTGCTGTTTGTCCGCAGTCCTTGGTATTCCTCAGCATGTAGACACATCACTCCAATCTATGCCTCTGCTGTCACATCGCCATCTTTTACCTGAGTGTCTCTGCCTCTGGATTCCCCTCTTTTTAAAAGGACACCAGTCATAATTGTATTAAGAGCCCATTCTACTCCAGTATGAGTTCGTCTTAACTAATTACCTCTGCAAAGACCCTTCTAAATAAGGTCATATTCTGATGTACTGAAGGTTAGAACTTCAGTATATGTTTTTGAAGGACACAATTTAACATATACAATTCTCAGTTGTTTTTTCCCCTAAACCTACTTATGTTTTGGATGATATGTTTACATGGAAGAGGGTGAGAAGCACATCCCAGTAAGAAACAAAATTGTTTGGAGTATTTAGTGTTATGTTTGAATTTCACTGACTCTTTTACCTTCTCAGTCTAATTACTACATTCTTCTCACTTTGTTAGATTTTAAAAATTATAAAATGTTTGAAGAACAGAATTTCCTAGTTTATGATTTGCTGATGAAATTTTTTAAATAAGTTGAAATTAATCTCTTTTATTGACTAACTGCTAATGACTCAGCAAAGTTTCCATAAACCCCTAAATCTATCTGTCTCTGATCCCAATTCTCTTCAGATAGGCCCCTAACTCTGCTTATAAACCATATGCCTACTATGTGCCCGGGCTCTGGGCAGGACACTTTTCATACAACTCTCCCTAAATCCCATTATGCTGGAATTATTCTATCCATTTTACATATAAATGAACAGAGTAATTATAGTTATGTGGGTCAGTCACTTCTTATAAAGTGTTAAATGCAGAAAACCCACCCTTCTGAATTCTCCCATAGCCATATAACTGGCTTGACTAATTTTCCTCACTGACTTGACTGGTTGTTAGGCATTATGTACAGACTGTTTTGTTGCTATTTTAATTTGGCCCGTGCTTATTATAGTGGGGGAAAAAAAAGCACCCTGAATTTACCTCATGAAAGATTTCTTTTCTCCACTAATCTTTTTGAAGACCGATCAATTTTTTTCTGCTTTTCTTTAAATTAAAAGGGATATAATTTTACTTTAGTTAATTGTAGACCACAGACTCAGCATTTGTAGCCATTATCAGTATGACAGTGCATGTATTTACCTGGTATAACCAATATTGAATTCAATGCAATCACAAATTTTTTACTTTAGCCTTAATATGGCAACGGATATTTTTAAGACAATATCCCCAGTCCTTGTCAACTTATAGGAATGTGAGGAAATAACTGACTTTTTTCCAATGGTAAGATTAGGTTTTATCCACTGAAATATCCTTTCTTGACTCCCCATTCTAATCATCTCCATGTGTAATTTATCACTACATAGCAGCAAGAGAAGCTTCTGTTAGTCCCTACCTGAATATTACACATTAAATGAGACTCTGACTCCCCATCCTGGTTCGTAAGTCACGTCCGGCTCTGAACTCAGTTCTTTTGTGCTACTGCCCATTACACTCTGCACACCAACCATCACCCTAGCTAGCTTGGGGTTAGTTTCTCAGCAATAGCTGGTTCTTTCCTTCCCAGGATCCTCCATTCACACTCTTCCCTCTGCTTTTCCAGGGCTGTCCCTTCTATTTATTCAGGCCTCAGTTCATATTTGGAACATTTCTTCATGGCTGCCTGCCTTGCTTACTCTATTAGATTCCCCCTGTCGTTCTCCTTCATGTCACCTTCTGCTTTGTTTATTTCCTTAGGAGCACTTAACACCCTTCATAATTTGTTTACCTTTTATTGCTAGGTCTCCCTGTAGACAGTTAAGCTCTGTGAATGCTGAGAATATGTCTGTTTTGTTGACCACAATACACCCAGTTTCTGTCTCATTGCCTGGCCCATATTAGGTGTTCATTAAATATTTATGGAAAAAATGAATAGGCATTTAATACTTGGTTTCCCTGTGAAGTCTTGGTACATTTTTATTATGTTTGGTTTTGGCAGTCTGCTTACTACTATATGGAGGAAATCAAAGAAATATCAAGGTGTGGAATATTCTGCTTTTATTTTTGCTTTTTGTTATGTGTTTGAGTGACGAAGTTAAGATTTTAGGAATTTTATAGCTAATTGAAAGCTCTTTGTTTATTTTTTTAAAGATTTTATTTATTTATTTGACAGAGAGAGACACTGAGAGAGGGAACACAAGCAGGGGGAGTGGGAGAGGGAGAAGCAGGCTTCCCGCGGAGCAGGGAGCCCGATGCGGGGCTGGATCCCAGGACCCTGGGATCATGACCTGAGCCGAAGGCAGACGCTTAACGACTGAGCCACCCAGGTGCCCCTTGAAAGCTCTTTTAAAGACAATATTTTAGGGTGCCTGGGTGATTCAGTTGGTTAGGCATCTGACTCTTGATTTCAGCTCAGGTCATGATCTCAGGGTCATGAGATTGAGCCCCGCATCAGGGGGCATGGAGCCTGCTTCAGATTCTTTCTCTCCCTCTCCCTCTGCTCTTCCCCCACACATGCACACATGCACTCTCTCTCAAAAATAATAATAATAATAATACTGTGTTTGACCATAATATACCTCCATCACTATGTTCTAAGAGTAACAAAAGTCATCATTCTCCTGTTTGTGCCTCACATTTTACATAGGTTAACTGGGAACATAAAAGACAAAGATAGGGGCACCTGGGTGACTTAGTCTGTTAAGCATCGAACTCGTGATTTAGACTCAGGTCATTATCTCAGGGTCATGCGATCAAGCCCCACTTTGGGCTCCACACTCAGCATAGAGTCTGGTTGTGATTCTCCCTCTCCCTCTGCCCCTCCCCTTGCTTGTGCTTGCTCCCTCTCTCTCTCTCAAAATAAATAAATAAAATCTTTAAAAAAAAAAATGAAGATAAACTTAATACTGAATTCCAAAGCACAAATTTAAAAAAATGTAACTTTCTATCCCTTCTGAAAAACAATATAAGAGATCATGAAAAATGTTTAGCTATAAAAACTATTCATACCTCTCATAGGTTTCTGGGGAATTATAATGTTGATATAAGTACTACAAATAATGACTCAATTACATATATGAAATGGTTGAATTGATGGCTACTCTCTTTATTACCATCAGAGTGTTAAAACTGCATTTGTTTAAACCATTAATGTGATACATTGTTCTTTTAAAAAATTCCCCATGCTAATTGTTGGCTATTTTTCATATCTCTTCAGGACCCAGCCCATAATGATATATTAAATAAGCACTCCATACATATTAAACAAATGAGTAGGCATTAAATATATGCCATTAAATTGAGATTGAAGTATACGTATCCATATTGTGAACTTTCCTAAACATTACCTTCACCCTGTAGTATAATGTCCAGGAGCAGGGGTTTGGGGGCATGTTTATCAACTTTGCCACTTAGTGCCACTCAACTATCTTTTCCTATAGTGTTACTTATCTCACTGGGAGTTCCTGAGACACCGTGTGCAGTGCTGCATACATCTTAAGCAGCCAGTTAGCTGGTTATTGAAACTAATTATCAGGCAGGCTGTAAAACAGATAGCCATTTGTGATCTCTTCTAGCTCCTTAATCAAATAACTTCAAATGCCTTTTTAAAGGCCCTATCTGGACAGAGTTTTCTAGAAACTCTAGGTAATATGCATAAGGTAAATTTGTTCAATAATAGCTAAAATATTAAAATATATGCTTGCTTTATTCTACATACTACAAAATTTCCAATGGCAATTACGAAGTAATAACAAGTCTCATTGGGAGTTACTGATAAATGTTATGCTTTGGCATTAGCTAACTACATTCTAATATGCAGTAGGTATCTTTTGCCCAATTACAGTGTACTTTTCTTTAATTTTACCTGTAGGGGTCACTGGTGTCACAGGGCAATCTTCCTCTCTGTTTAGGTTTTGATGGGTAATTAATTACCTGCTGACAGGTAATGTATTATAGGAATAAGGTAATATATTCTTACGATTTACTATTCAGTAAGGAATTCATTAACATAAAGATTATGACCTAGAATATACCCTTGGGAAACTTTCATGTTGATATGCTTTTATTTGGAAGGTGAGTCACTATGTTTGCTAGTGGAAAATAGTTGACAGAAACTTCATTTTTACCTTACTTCTTACTGGATATAACTATGGGGTTCAGTCAAATGACAATGAACCAAGAAAAAAAGTGAGTCATTCATTTAAAATTTATTAAATGGATATATCCTTGAATATCATAAGAGGTATGATTGTCATAAGAAAAATGCATTATGTAAACCTAGTTAATGAAACTAACTTTACGCATTTTATTAGGTATGTTAGTAAATTCTAAATAGTAGCCTTCATTCCATTCAGGTTGTTAATATAATAGAGACTATAAGAGATGCTTTGCATGAATTATTTAGTTAAGATGGTGACAATAAACCTTAGCATTTGATAATCTAATGCAAATTCAATTTTTGTATTCATATAACTAATTCTTTTATATATGGCATTTGCCTAAGTATCAAATAATTAATCTTTAAATAACAAGTTTTTTTTAATTGGTGAAAATAGCCCAATTAGACTTATTGTTGATCTGATTCTTCTCTTTGAACAAATGTGAAGATACGGAGTTTAGAGACAAATTGGACTAAACCCAATTCATTTCCTTTTCTAGAACAAAAATGATGTCAGCCAGGGAGACACCTTAAATGTAGAAAATCTCCGTGCAACTCCTGACTGGGGAGAGTGTATCATCCACAGGCAATAATACCTCTGCTATGTTGGTCAGAGAACAGTACAGGGAATTCATTGCTGCTGTGTTTGTTTTTTTGTGGGGAATAAACTAATGTGACCAAAAGAATAAAGGAAGTTTGGTAATTTTTCACTAAGGTTTATATTGGCAATAAAATCAATTCAGAGAGTTTATTTTTAAGAAACTGATTTTTTTTAATTCAAAGCCAAAAGTGGCAATGACACACCATCCCAAATCCATAAAATAGTTATGTGACTCTATGATTGTTAGAACTGGATCCATCAGGTTCTTGCAAAATTAAAATAGGATTTTAAAAGTTAATTTTTAATTCCTTGGAAATTTCTTCATAACCTTTCCCTATTTCACAATGAAAGACAAACACCATCTTGAAGTTGAAATGCAAGTGAATTCTGAAAAAAAAAAAAAATGTATTTGTACTAGAACGGCAAATGTTTGACAGAAATTGGAAAGTGGCTCTTAAAGAAACTCTCAGCAGGAGAGCCATAATTAGTTTTAAGATTTACTTCTAGTGGTTTCTCAGATCAACAGGACTTTGTTTACTGTAGCATCTTGAGGTATCTAGGGGACATTCAGTCTTCAAATATCAAGGGATCTGTGTTTTACTGTAGTCAAAGAGCAATGTGAAAATATATGTGAAAGTCACAACAAAAGTTCCAAGTAGAAGTCATTTAACTTGAGGTCAGCTCTCTTTACATGGAATATATATTTAGACTTTTCAATCTTAAAAATAATCATTGTATAACTGTCCCATACTGTATGGATTTGTATATATTTATTTGGAGAAAAAAAATCCTCTTCCACTCTTTTGTGTGGTATATATTCTGGTTTTGGAGATAAGATATAAAAATACATACAATAAAAATATTTTTTAGCTTACATAGCAGTGATGGGAAAACAAATAATCATTTTACTTTTATATATCAAATTTGTCTGAAAACTAAGTCTGGTAAATTTTAAAACTCACTGGAAAAGGACCATAAAGGCAGAGAACTTCATACTGGCATTAATGAATTAAATAAGTATTTTTTGAGCCTATATGATATACTAATTTTTATTTAGATATAGAAGTATAAAATGTGGCTTTCAACTTACCATTAGTTGATAAGAAATGCAAATAAGGTAAAAAAATAATGATCAAAATATAGAATTATTTGCCAAATGAATGAAAATATTAAAAATAATTTGCCAAGAAAGGAATGATGTTCCTATCTGTCAACCATCATCATGAACAAAAATTATTCGTGACAGTTTTAAGCACAGAGTCAAGCACAGCGAGTCCATGACTTCTAGAAGCTGGTGATCATATCCTTATTTTATAGATGAGGAAACAGAGGATCACAATAGTAAGGGCCTTGTCCAGCGACACACATAAAAATTAATGATAGAGTGTGCCATTAGAATAATGAAGGTGAAATGAACTATGGCAACAAGCCTGAATTGGTTTTCATGCCTATAGTAATACCTCTGCCCTCCTGCCCTCCACTTTATGCCCTGCTCCCAAAATAATCTTCCAGAAATGCCTTTGATCTATCACTGACTTGTTTAAAGACCTCTTCCAGGCTCCATGAAATCTAAACTTAAGGCTGCTTTCCTTACTTTTTTTCTTACTGCCTTTCCCTCCCTCTATGCAAACTAAGTACAAATCAAGCTATTCTCCAAAACACTCTGAACATTTTTAAATGTATGCCTTTGTGCATACTGTCCTTTCACCCCGTAATGCCTTGCCTCTTATCTCTGCAAATGCAAGCTTATCCATCCTATGTTCTGCTCAAAAACCACCTCTGGGGCCTTCCTTAATCTCTTCCAGTTGGAATTAATCTCTCCCATACTAAGCCTATTATACCTCTGGGGTATGTATCTATTGCTCCTAAAAAACTGAAAGTTCACTGAAGACTGAGACCTTCAATCTATCATATTTGTATCGTCTGCAGTTCATTGAATAACTTACATAGAGCCGCAGAGAAGTAGCAATGACATAGCAATTTATTAGTAATAACAATAAACATAATTAAAATAGATGACTTTTATTAGGCACTCACCCCGTAGCAGGCAGTAACCTAAGTGCTGTAGATGGAATCAGAATTTGAAGCCAGACAGTCGACTCCAAGATCCTTGTTTTTAGCTGTGTAGGTTCTGGAGTCAGCTGCTCTGGATTGAATCCTGATTCTACCACTTACTGGCCGAGAGATCTCTCTGTTCCTCAGGGCTTCATCTTTAAAGTGAAAATATTAATAGTGTTTACCTCAAGTTTTTAAATAGATTAAGTTAGATAATTTGTGTTAAATGTTTAGGGTAGTGCCTAGCACATAGCAGTGCTGATTTGTAGTTAACTCTACTTATTATAGATTGTTCTAAGTATTTGGTGAGTTAAATTAACTCAACTATCTTGGGTAAAACACTTCTTACTTTCTCACCTCCTATCGCTTTAAGGACCTACCCGTGAGCCACCTCCTCTTGAAGTCATTCCCAATGTCAGGATTATTCTTTCACAGTGTGGTACACTCCTGATTTTCCACAGCATCTAACTATAACATCTGTTAGCTTCAGGAAATAGTTATGATCAGCTATGGTTAGCAATAATGTAAGAAACAGCTATGGAATTACCAACTTTTTCTCAGGATAATAGAAAAATGATTATCTAATTTTTTGTGTTTTGAATCTAATCTTTCCACTGACTCACCTAAACATGTAAAAACTATTCTTGTGGTTGGCAGAATACTTTGAAAATCCTGAGTAGGAATATTTAAAACAAAAACTCTATACTTGGTCACAACTACAGCAGAATTCTAATTTATAAATTGGAAGGCAAAAACCTCTCAAGGTCCCCAGGTAGCGTTAACATATCAAAGATGAAGTGTTTACTCAATATTCTAGTAAAATCCCAATTTAATTCAATCTTTTCCCGTACAAGAATTGTTTTGGTATCTGAGGAACCATACTCAATTTTCTAGGTTATATTAAAGCATGTTTTTGATGAGGTAATACATAAAGATGTATTTTCCTATAATGAAAAGTAAACATATAGTAGGCATTTTCCCTGAATAAGATGAAAGGGATTTTACACTTGTCAGGACTTGATAGCTTGTTAGGTCAGCCATACGCCATGATATGGTTCAGGAGGGTGACACAAATAACCAGAGGAGTGGTCGCAATGTATTTTGATGTTGCTGTGTTTTGGTCATGCGTTTTGGAACTGAAACATGATAGTAGTCTAAATCAGTCACTGGCTAATTGGTTTTCAGCACTAAAATAACTTTTTATTTCTTTTCTCTAGTTATTTAATGAGAATAATTTATACAATATTAGGTATTTTATATTTTAGTATTAGGTGTTATTTTATATTTTAGTAGGATATACTTTCGTGGGATCATAGCAAATACTAACCTGCTTTGACTCAGTCCTAAAATCTTGCAAGATGATATATATATATATATATTTAAGTATCTGAGATCATCTTAAGGCAGCAAAGATTATCATCACAATGGCAAAGATTAGGAAGAAAGAAAGGGAGAGTGTGACATAAAATGAAGTGGAAAAGAAAAAGCCTAGAAATCTAAAAGCTGAGTTCTCTCTCAGGTTTCTCTATGGGATTGTGATCCCTTATACAGGCCACTTTCAGCTTTTTCTGCTACAAGTGTGAGGAAATGAGAAAATAATATCAACTACTTCAAATGTATGTACCTAGATTTCATGACAAAGGAGATTTGATTCCATTAGGCATTTGGACATAGACCTTTCAAGCCCTAAGCAATCCTTGGAAACAAGCATTTTAGCGAAGGCCTAGGAACCTCTAATAACAAATCATTTCTTTCTCTTTAACATAATGATGTTCAAATGTAAGTTCTACATATTTTAAATTCCATAAAAGGATATGTGGTAGTATAATTTATGGATAAATCATAAATATTTGAAAAATCAATACCACAGCATTTCTGATCTAATTCTAACTTCTTTTTCTATTTTAAATTTTACTAATTTTTTATTTTAATTCCAGTACAAACATAAAATTCTAAATTCTTATTATTTAAAATTTTAGCACTAATCAAAGAGAATAAAAGGCAATATACTCAACCAATATCTGTTGCTATTGTTAAAACTGGCATTGATCAATGAAGCCTTTTAAACAAAGCCTTTCTTAGGAGTAAACTATCTCACTATATTACTGTGAGATAATCCTAAATGGACATTATTAAACAGAGACAGGCAGTGCACATATTGTTCTTCTCCCTTTAACACCCTTTTTAGCTAATATGCAGGACTGAATTTTTCTCCCCTCCAGTTCCCATTCCTGCCATTTCCTATGATATGACACATACAATACTGGGATAAATACAAACATTTGATAGTGTTCACAGTTTGAATCCAACAATTGGAGGTGGAGCTCTCTCATGAGAAAACACAGACCGAAACCTGGAATGCAACTTTAACAAGCTGCAAGTCTAAAGACATAGCCTCCCTGCTAAGAATAGCACAAAAACAACCAACTGACTTTGCAGCTGACAGAATCTGCAATGTTTCTATTGTCCCCACAGCACAGAAGCCCCCAAATCTGATGATATGATTAGGTTGTTCTGCATGTGAGGATCAAGAAGCCAGGTGAAAACAACCACAAATTAGGATGGAGACAGGGAGAAATAAACTCAGAGAAAGAAAGTGACAATGAGCTTATAAACAAAAATTCTAAAGCACATGAAGAAATCAAATACCAAATACAGCTAATCAAATCAAGAATTGGCACATTCACTTCAGGCTAAATTAATTTTATGAAATATTCTAATAAAGACTTTGGTTATCTACATTTATAATACTGAAATTGATAAATGGAAGAATACTTCTATTTTTTTTTTTTAAGATTTTATTTACTTATTTGACAGAGAGAGAGAGAGTGAGAGCAGGAACACAAGCAGGGGGAGTGGGAGAGGGAGAAGCAGGCTTCCCGTGGAGCAGGGAGCCCGACGTGGGGCTCGATCCCAGGACCCTGGGATCATGACCTGAGCCGAAGGCAGACGCTTAACAACTGAGCCACCCAAGCACCCAATACTTCTATTTTTTAAATGGCAAGGAATTATTTTTTAAAAAGAAGAACAATGAAAATGGCTAGGCATGAAAGAGAACAAATTCTATACATTTAAATAAAAATCATGGTTATTAAAATTTGAAAAATAATTTCTACATCAGAGTAGAAGAGAAAAGCAGTGAATTGGAAGAATAATTTAAGGAATTCATTAAGAATGCAGTATAGAGAACAAAGAGATAGAAACCATAAAATATAAACTCAAAATAGCATGGTACAAATAAATTCAAATATATTAGTTAATTAAAATACTGTGAATGGCTCAAACTCATCTAATTAAAGATTACAGATTGGATTTTTTTTAAATACAGCTATAAGTTGCTAGCAAGAGGTATGATAAGGTGATGTGAATACTAACCATAAGAAAACTAGTACAGCAATATTAATATAAGATGGCATAGAATTTAAGGTAAAATATTAATAAGGATATCATGGACAAAAAGAAAGGGAAAAATTCACTTAAGAAATGTTAACAATAATGAGCTTATTTGCAACTAAGAACTAAGAGTCTTGAAATATTTAAAGTGAAACAGGCATAATTACAAGAAGTGGATTCCTCCATTATATTAGTAGATTTCAAGGAATGCTAGTTGAAGCAGACTAAATATATAATAAATATGTACAGAATTCTATACCCAAAAATGCATACATAGAATAATAATTAAATTGATAATGTAGTAGGTTACAAAGGAAGTGTTAACATAGTTCAAATAATTGGCAATAAATCATATTCTATGACACTAATAATCAGAGATCATAAAAAAATTAAATGTCCTGTTAAATAACACATTTATGTGTTAAATTACAGTGGGAATTCTGGGAAACAGGAAATAATTAGAAGTGAATGGAAAATTTAAAAATATATATATATACACACACATACATGTTTTGAGATATAGATAATTATCTCAAAACCAGTTCAATGAAGTTAAAAATGTTAGCATTATTTTATAGTATTATATGAACTTTTTTTAAGAAAAAGGATTAAAAATAAATGAGGTATACATTCACCTCAAAAGAAACAAGGAAAAGGATTAAAAATAATACAAACTAGTTGTTCTAATGTGAGAGTTTTTGCAAAGTGCATAAAAGAATATGCAAAAATCAATAGTGTTCTTATACACTATTGGAATAACTAACAAAATGTCAAACTAATAACTATTAGAACTAGTGAGAGAGTTTGGCAAAGTAATTGAATAAATGACACATAAAAATCAAGTCTTACAATATATTAATAATTTCCCAAAAGAAATATAGTGGGGAAAAAATAACTCATTCACAATAGCACCAAAATCCATAGATTTATAGGAATAAATCTAATAGTAAACAGGCAATGCATTCATGGAGAATATTGTAAATCATAGCTGAAAACAAAAATACACTGTTCTTACAGATGGACTCAATATTTTTAAAATGTCAGTTCTTCTCTACACGTTCATTAAATTCCACTAAAAACAAGTTTTCCATGAAATTTGATAAGCTGATCCTATAATTCAGATGGAAAAACAAAGGGCCAAGAGTTGTAGAATTTTAAAGAACAAAATATAGGAACCTTACCCCACTGATAAAAAGATCTACTTTGCCCCCTTCTGATATCAAGATCTATAAATCTATAGAAATTAAGGCCTTATAGGAGGGCACTTGTGATGAGCACTGGGTATTGTATGTAAGTGATGAATCACTAAATTCTGCACCTGAAACTAATATTACCCTGTATGTTAACTAACTGTAATTTAAATAAAAACTTAGGAAAAAAAGAAATCTGGGCCTTATAGATTTACAAAAGGAAAAAGAGAGGCAGAAACATATCCACACACACAAAAAAATTGGTGCATTACAGATACATATTACAAATCCCTACCTACCCTTGAGAACTTGGAAACATTTCCTTTACAGGAAGTCCTCATCACTCTCTGCCTCCAGTTACTGGGATACAATGGATTCCATCTGGAATGAACATCTTATTCAGATGGAGCCAAATGAATTTCTCTCTCCTAGGAGTTTAGAACTGACATCCAGAAAACTCTAAGCAGTTAACTTTAGGACATTTATAATCAAGTTGTAATACTGTTATTGGATAATTCTATTTTAGGAACCATACATCTAGAAGAGTAAGTCAAAAGAGAAAATCCACTGACCAAAACAGGAAAATGAAGTGGACACAGGGAAAAAAAAAAGAAAATGGGAAAATATAAAAGCCAAGAGAAACTCCATTTCTGATGGCTTTTCATGTTCCTATTGATGCCTGTTTTCACTCTAGCCCTTCCTTATGATATGTTCTTTTTTTTTTCCCTTAAACTACTTTGAGAGGTTTTGGTTATTTCCAGACAAAGCACTTGGAGTGAATGAGTTGACTACTATCAAATTTCCATTGGCTTTAACAATTAAAAAAATGAGGCCCAACTTTATAAAATACTAGGATCTCTATAACTTCAAGCATAGAACAGCTTTATACATACATAAAATTGACCCCAGTGATTTTTTTTTTTAAATGAGGAAAGAGTATACATAGAAAGACCAGTATTCAGAAACTGCCCATCTATGTCTTGTGTGGGTAAGGTTAGGTTGAAGTCAGTAAAGGCACAGTTAAAGGCTTTTAAGGCAGTTATGCTAAGCTTTTGCCATTCGTTCGGCAGGAACATATTTTGTGGTCTTAAATTATGATAGTAGTTCTTTGGGTAAAATTGCAAACACACATCTCTTAAGCAGAAATGAAGGAAATGCTTCCATTTGAATCCATTGCCATTCACAGTCCTAGCACAGCACACCTGTTTTGAAGTGAGGCCAAAAGTTAAGGTTATTGCAAAGGCCAAAACTAGATGGAGGGACACTGGTTCTGTCTTAAAATGTCTTTGTCTCTCACTGAGTATCTTAGATCATTTGTTTATATTTTAATTTATTTTGGCTATTGTAATGCTATTGACTTACCTCATGTTTGTTAAATGCCAGTAGTATGATCTAATTTCTTTCCAAAAAATTTTTCTTCCTCTTACAGATAATGAGAAAAATGTATACTCATAATATAGCTTCCAGCAACATAGACTATTATAATTTTGAGTAACATAACATATAATTTTGAGTAACACACAGCTTTTGCAAAGGTTTCTTTTATCTTGAAAGGTCCACTTTGGCTATCATGTATAATGGAGTTATCACGTCCTGAGCCCTCTGAATAGTGTCTAGTTCCACAATGTTATAATTAACTTGTGTCAGTAGTGTAAATGACTTCTTTCCAATGGTTTTTGACCAGTGCATTCTTTAAATAAGTCCCTGCTTTTGTTTTTTAATCACTGCCCTCAGCATTACTGAATTGGCAAAAAATGTTGCAGTTCTTTACCTAGGATAACCAGGTGCTGGTGTATCTGAATTATATTCGACGACCCTAAGGACAAGAATTTTGTCTGTAGGTTATAGAGGTATTCATATTGGAAGCTTCCCCTTTTATTCATGTGACACAGAGTGATTTATACCTACTGGCTAGGATATTTTATTGGATTTTTAGGCAGACCTTGTCATTTTTCAGTCAAATCATGTAACTTTTGAAATTGAAAAGAGTACTATTAGTAATTAGAGTGAGACATCAGGCAAAAATAAGCACTATATCATTCACATCAAGATGTATCTTCATTGTAGTTATTAAGATTGTAACACTTAATTGTAATGAGGTATTTGGAGGGTCTTATTGTGGTTTCCTTGATGCCTAAAATTATAGTGTTAAAAAGATGGCACATCTCTGAAATTGAAGAAATGAAGTGTTTACAGGAACAAACAGTCCTTCCTTTATGCCACTTCTTTTCCTAAATCTTACCTCTATTATTAAACTGGTCACAAGATTGCAATTGTTGGTTTATGTCTCCATCTCCTTTGCTACACTCAAGCTAAGTGAGACATGGGACTGGTGCGTTTCTTGGGGCCTGGAAGGGAATCAATGTATACTTTTTTTTAAATTGAGGTCATCTGAATAAATTGAAAAGAACATAATAGTTTTAGGAACTTTCTTTTTTTTTTAGGAGCATTAATAAAGATAGGATTATCTGTGAAAAAGATCATGTGTTACATGTAATGTTTTTATATACGATTTGGCACCATGTAGCATGCCAGTATATAACTGTGATTTATACGATAACTTGGTATATCTGGATTGAAGGAGCAACACAATACAATGGTTAAGAGAGAAAATCTACTGGAGTCTGAATCTAGATTTTGCCCCTTACTAGCTGTGTGACCTTGGAAAAACTAGATTCTCAGTGCATCCATTTCTATCTGTAAAATGGGATGATATGTACTTCTCTCATGGAATTGTAAACATAAATGAGTTTTTGCACATAAAGTGCTTAAAACAGTGCCCAATTATTGTAAATGCTTAAGAGTTGGCTATTGCTTTGTTGTTATAATAACTCTTATTATAATAACTATAATAAGTGTTATTATTATTACTATTATTAAAGAATGAACCTCACATGCACAGATCAATAGAGATACAGATGTAGATATTATACTCAAATATCCAGACTAACTGGATACTGAGCAAGAATGATTTTCATTCATGTTGCACTTAAATTAAATACTGATTTAAGGATGGGAATAAGACCAGGTAAGCTAAATAACTCACATGGGAGAAGATAATTCATTAAAACCGAAATCTATAGGATTTACCCCAAATATTGAAGACTATGAAATGAGGGACATTTGTATGAAGGGCATTTATAATCTCTTACCTTTACTTCCTATTTCCCTTTTCAATTTTCAAAGAATAGAAACATATTTAAAATATTTCCACTTATATCTGTGAAGGTGGAAAATAAATTATCTTTTCTTTAACCTTTATTCATTCCTTAGGTAAGAGTCAGAACTTTTTCACTTGAACATGGGGATTTTACATGCATAATTAAAATGACAATTGAATTTCCCAAAAATTCATGGATTAATTGGGAAGAGTCATTTGATGTATAAAAAACATGATATTAATATCATTTTAGAATGTATGTATAAACATGATTTAAACACGTGATATTTTCATAAATGCTCCTTGCTAAAAATATTTTATAAATTGAACATTAAAAGCCTCCTACATAAAACTATTAAAAGTAGATTATGGTTTATTTAAGTGTTTACAAAGAGAATGTTTAACTTCTTACAGTGATTTTTAAGTACCACCTCTCTGCTGTTTGAGATTATGTTTTACAGAGTTTGTCTTTAGGAAATTTTAAATCTGTTTCCACTCAGAACCAAATAAATACATAACATTGATGAATTCTACAATGCAGTAGATGTGTATCTTTTTTTTTTTTTTAAAGATTTTATTTATTTGACAGAGAGAGACACAGCAAGAGAGGGAACACAAGCAGGGGGAGTGGGAGAGGGAGAAGCAGGCTTCCCGCTGAGCAGGGAGCCCGATGTGGGGCTCGAACCCAGGACCCTGGGATCATGACCTGAGCCGAAGACAGACGCTTAACAACTGAGCCACCCAGGCGCCCTGGTAGATGTGTATCTTACTTTAAGTCTTAAGAGACTAATTGCTGATAGTCTCAAGCTGTTATGTGACATGATACTACATTTCTAGGCCATATACTGCTTTCCTTTAGACTCTGCTGCAAAAATAGGCATATTTTTATGTTACTGTTTTAATTTCATATCTAATATATAAGATGAGTGTCTTCAAGGAAAGGATAAATCTTTTACATGTTATATCATCTGCATCACTACACATTGTATTAGTAGACTATCTTCACTGCCATTAGTGTTATTTGTCAGATGTTGGAATACCCATGTATCTGTGTGTGTGCATGTGCCTGTGTGCTTGTGTGAGTGTATTTGTGAATACATATATATATATTCACAAGAGTTTGTATATATATATATATATACATACTCTTTTATATGTTAATAAGGCAAATGTTTTCTTTAAAAAAAAAACCAGTGACTATTTTTGCTGGTTGTGTTAGTTGCTTAACCCGAAAAGTTGACATGCAGAACAGGTGTGAAATTGAGAGATCAGCCATTTTCAAAGGGCATGGCAGCAGTTGAGAAGATTGAGTTTCTTACACTTTATACCTTGTGATGTTTGTTGGTTTTTAAGCTACTGCACTACTTTATCTGAAAGCATGTCTTGTTCTTTTTTTTTTTTTGTATTTTTAAAAATTTTTTATTGTTATGTTAATCACCATACATTACATCATTTGTTTTTGATGTAGTGTTCCATGATTCATTATTTGTGCATGCAGAATGTGCCCTCTTTAATACCCATCACCAGGCTAACCCATCCTCCCACCTCCCTCCCCTCTAGAACCCTCAGTTTGTTTTTCAGAGTCCATCGTCTCTCATGGTTCGTCTCCCCCTCCAATTTCCCCCCCTTCATTCTTCCCCTCCTGCTAGCTGCTTCTTTTTTTTTCTTAACATACATTGCATTATTTGTTTCAGAGGTACAGATCTGTGATTCAACAGTCTTGCACAATTCACTGCACTCACAATAGCACATACCCTCCCCAATGTCTATCACCCAGCCACCCCATCCCTCCCTGATTGACTTATTTCGCTCAGCATAATACCCTCCAGTTCCATCCATGTCATTGCAAATGGCAAGATCTCATTCCTTTTGATGGCTGCATAATATTCCATTGTATATATATACCACATCTTCTTTATCCATTCATCTGTCGATGGACATCTTGGCTCTTTCCACAGTTTGGCTATTGTGGACATTGCTGCTATAAACATCGGGGTGCATGTACCCCTTCGGATCCCTACATTTGTATCTTTGAGGTAAATACCCAGTAATGCAATTGCTGGATCATATGGAAGCTCTATTACAAAGCTGTCATCATCAAGAGAGTATGGTACTGGCACAAAAACAGACACATAGATCAATGGAACAGAATAGAGAGCCCAGAAATAGACCCTCAACTCTATGGTCAACTAATCTTTGACAAAGCAGGAAAGAATGTCCAGTGGAAAAAAGACAGTCTCTTCAACAAATGGTGCTGGGAAAATTGGACAGCCACATGCAGAAGAATGAAACTGGACCATTTCCTTACACCACACACAAAAATAGACTCCAAATGGTTGAAAGATCTCAATGTGAGACAAGAGTCCATCAAAATCCTAAAGGAGAACACAGGCAGCAACCTCTTCAACCTCAGCTGCAGCAACTTCTTACTAGAAACATCACCAAAGGCAAGGGAAGCAAGGGCAAAAATGAACTATTGGGACTTCATCAAGATAAAAAGCTTTTGCACAGCAAAAGAAACAGTCAACAAAACCAAAAGACAACCGACAGAATGGGAGAAGATATTTGCAAATGACATATCAGATAAAGGGCTAGTATCCAAAATCTATAAAGAACTTATCAAACTCAACACCCAAAGAACAAATAATCCAACCAAGAAATGGGCAGAAGACATGAACAGACTTTTTTTTGTCCAAAGAAGACATCCAAATGGCCAACAGACACATGAAAAAGTGTTCAACATCGCTCGGCATCAGGGAAATCCAAATCAAGACCTCAATGAGATACCACCTCACACCAGTCAGAGTGGCTAAAATTAACAAGTCAGGAAATGACAGATGTTGGCGGGGATGCAAAGAAAGGGGAACCCCCCTACACTGTTGGTGGGAATGCAAGCTGGTGCAACCACTCTGGAAAACAGTATGGAGGTTCCTCAAAAAGTTGAAAATAGCAGGTCTTGTTCTATCAGTTTTCACATTAGTGAATTAAGGTATGCATTATTATTCTTTTAATTTACAATCTTTATATTATTTCCCATGAAATAGAATAAAGGGAATGTTTCCTGTGCTAAGAAGAATTCCTAAATATAGAGAATCAATTTAATTATTAAGAGAAACAGAGAAAAAGGATTATTTCTCTCTTTCCCACATCCTAAACCCACTGCATTACTCTGTCTTGTTATTCTCTTTCCCCTCTCTATGTGGTCTTTGGTAGTTTACTAAGCCATCCTGACTTTGTTTTGATTAAGTTTACTCATTTTAAAATCAGACCTCAGAGTATCCTGTCTACATTTTAGAAATAGGATAGGAAGGAGACATCACTGCAATTCAATTCTATCCATGAGTACTGAGTGAGGATTCCTACAGACTAGACCTTGTGAGGTGGTGGGAGGGAAGAAGAAACCATTGTCCCTATCCTGAACAAGCAGGCAGTCCAGTTAGGATAATTACTCAAATGCCCACTGCATGCAGGAAGATGAGTGTCAAAAGAGATCTGAAAACAAAGAGATCCCACAACCTGAACTAGGAGGAGACTTCAAAAGAATAGGGGCTTGAGGTGTATATAGAAAAAATGTGCAGAGTTGGATAGGAAGAGTAAAGATGCCTGAAAGTGCCCTAGACAGAGGGGTGTACATGAGCAGCCACAGAGGAACAGATGTACATGGCATGTTCTAGGGACAATATGACTTGCTTGACTGACAGAGGACTTAAGGCAGAGAGCAGTGGGAAATAAGGCCTTGTGGTTCAGGTGGGGTGATAAGGATGATGCACTAAACCAAGACCAGTAACTTGATTAGGCATTGAATGAAATGTGCTGCAATATCAGATTGTGGAGGCATCTCAGCCAAATAAAAATGAGTTCTCTGTAATCCACTATTGATTTACCCATACCACTCTTTATTATCATGAGTATAGAGAATTGGATATATTAGGGGAAAAACTTAGGGAATTTTTCCTTAAATTTTCACATAATATATTGTTTCACATTGAAAAATGAAGGTGTGGTGCCTGGGTGGCTTAATCAGTTGAGTGTCCAACTCTTGATTTCAGCTCAGGTCTTGATCTCCAGGTCGTGAGTTCGAGCCCCCATGTTGGGCTCCATGCTGGGCGTGGAGCCTACTTAAGTTAAAAAAAAAAAAAATGAAGGTAATATATATGCATTGAACAAATATAGAAACGACACAAAACAAAAATGCTGAACTTTTTAAAGAGTTGTTTGTTTAATAAGTTTTTAGCATACTACAATGATGACATTTCATGAAAACATATGAGTGTTCAAAGCTAGGCTAGTGAAAATTTAATTTGCTGTTTAAAGAGGTTCGGATAAAGTTATGGAAATGTATTAGATTAATAACCAAATCTATTTTTAAAGATGAAAAGTAGATTATGTTGCTATGATTTTTATTATGATCTATTTCTGAAAATAGAAAAGAATAGGCAACTTAAATAAATAGAAGTAACTTTCTTAGCTGTTCTCTTCATACATGTGTACAACTGTGAAGACACTGGAAGAGCATGACCTCCCATATTTCTTTCATACCTTGTTGTAGAATCCAGTTTGACCCTATTCCTCAGTTCCACAAGAACTGGCTGAGACAGGATTCAAAGAACAAAAGACAGTGCTTATTGCATAGTTTGATTTCTGTATTCACTCGGTGAAAATTTGTAAGAAAGGGCAGAGATCCTGGTAACAGGAATCAGTGGATGAACTGGCCCTGGGGATGACAGTCCTCCTGCCTGTGTCTTTACTAGTTCTGCTAGTTTGTTTTTTTGCTTTGTGTGCTTTTTTTATTCATTTATATGCAAAAGTCAGCCAAATACAAAAGGTAACAGGCCTGGTAATACCAAATAACACTCATGACTGAAAAAAATTATCAAGAAAGTGCCATGAATGCTGTCTGGGAAAAATAAAATAGTTTATGTCCCCAAATTTGGTCTGCATATTTTTAAGTTTCCGTTTACACAGCAGACTAGTTTAAGATAACAAGTAAAAGATGATCCTGTTTCTCTCACAAATGGTTCACAATGGTCACTATTTCATTATCAAAATATTAGAACTCAGCAGGGAAGCAGAACTGCATTAACCCAACGTTCTTGAATGTTGGGAGGTGAGTCATTTCACTGATTCATTTCCTTTTATGTGGAAAATCTATTGGGATATTGATGACTTATGCAGATGTGATTTTTTTTAAGATAGTTGATTTTACTACCTATACTTGCCAATTAATTTTCAGAATTTTGTTTCTAATAGTCAGAAGCCCAGCAAAATAAAAGGTGATAGTTATATCACATTTCTTAGCCACTATAGGAGGCAGATGTGCAATGCAGTTCTCTTTGCCTATTTTCATGCCACACCCTCTCTTTTGGCCCTTAACCCATATTTAGGGGGGACACAGTGAAGGCAGCTATACTTATAAAGATTACCTTGTCATGATGATTCACAGTCAAATCTTTATTAACCAGGGGCTCCCAGTTCTTTCTGAGATCCATTTCTCTTGCTCATCATAATGCTGCGATCAAAATGGGTTGCAAAAGTCTACCTCTCCACCTAGCAGTAGTTTCCTAAGTTCTTAAGACTTTATCTCAAATTCTTCATAAGAAATGTTTGGAAAGTCAGTTAAATCACCAATTATTTCTTCACTGCATGCAGAGAAATACACAATTAAATATTTAAATTCTTTGAAACTTCTATTGTCGTATTACAAATACGCAATGAGAAGGTTTAGTAAGTTAATGTTACCAAACTCAAGTAAAAGAGATTAAAAAAATTACATTCCTTTATGTATAAGGGAATAATTATAGTTCGGGCACCTGTGTTAATAAGTAATGTAGTTTCTTTGCATTAATAAGATATGGCATATTGACCGAAACTCTTAAAGGTAGAATGCAAAAACCAAGCCATTAAGATCTAAAGAAATACTAACCTTAACTCCGCTGTAATTTAGACCTGTCAACAAAATTATCAGGATAGCAATTTTAGAGATAATATTCTAGGTATGGCCTACAGTGTTCTACTTGTATTTAATGAAAATATGCTTTTTTAAGCAATCAAGTATTTGCCCTAAGTTCTACTTCAGGATGTTTGTATTTGTTCAACTAAAAAGTTAAAGTCAAGCATTCAATTTCAATGGGACTTGAGACAAGCATACAATTAGGGATTTGGAAATAGCTGTGTACCTAATGAAGATTAGGGAAATCATTTACTACTACATGAAAGTCAGTTTAAATGCTTTGTTCTCATTTTTTATTCCCATAAATGCATGTTTCTTAGAAGTATGGGATGATATATGCAAGTTTTACTCATTGAATTTACCTTTACAGGTAAATAGATGCTCTTTTCTCTCTGAAGATCATGTTACGTACTGTATGAAGGAAGTTCCTATGAAAAAGAAATCACCCAAATGGACTCCCACAGTTACTCTCTTCCATATTCCTGGCCAAATCAAAAGTACGTATGCCTCCTCCCTGGAAAGTAGCCATTCAGGGTATCAAAGGAAGTACTGTGCCATAGACCAGAGCACAGGATTTTTGCATCTAGCAATCATTTAATAAATGGTTGTTGAAATCTTGTATAAAAATCTTTGCATTCCCACTATGTGACCAAAATGATTAGTTCCATTATTTCACATACTTAGCCATAGAAAATAACAGTAGCTAAAGTCACTGCTACACTGGATATTCATTTCTCCCTGAGTAGATTGCCATATCTACTTATTTGCCCACTAAAAACTTGAGTTATCATCTAACAACCTGATGATTATATAACAATCACCAATGATTATTTCGTCTCTATGTGCACCTTGGAAAATAATTCATTGTCTTATAACAAAAAATAAAAATTTGTTTGAAGACAAAAAATACTACCAAGTAAAATAGTTCGTTTGGAAATATTTTTTAAATTATTATTATTATCATTTAATATTTGATGCTTTATAGGTACAAATTCGTTCTGAAGCAATGCTTGTGGAACTTTTAATTTTAGAACTTCAACTGAATAATTGACATCAAAATTGTTCAGCTGTGTTATACTTTCTCTTCTTATAAGAGAAAAACATTGCTTATAGACAGGCCCCCCACAAAATTTTGTAGATTGAGAGATCATCTCCCAATTGTTTCAGTCTTTGTCGGATTTGGCTTATGAGTGCTCTAACTTTGTAAATATAAGGGAGGTAAAAGATATCTGTGTATAAAGTATTATTCAAGCAAACAAGGTCTTTCTTTAAGTTTATGCATTTCGATATACATGGTTGTTGTTCTTAAAAATATGAAATCAAAGTTGAAAGATTTGATCTATCAAAATGTGCTGATAAATGATATAGGGATAAATGCAAATTTCATGGTCAATACCAAAAGACAAAAAAAAAAAGTCCTCTGCCATTGTTCATGTTTTATCTATTTTTTTAAAAAACCGCAGAAGGAAAAATACTCTAGGGAAAAAAAATGAAGCTTTACTGCAAAAGAAATGAATGCAAGAAATGGCACTTTAAGTAGTGAAGAGACGTGAAGCATTGCAACTTCATAGCCTGCTAAGGAGCAACAGCTGTACCTAATTTCAACTTGACGTGCTTCAGATCTCATATTCATATAGGTATTTAATGATCCAAACATAATGGTCCTATATAGAATAATTGCTTATATGAAGGAGCAAACTTCATACGCATTCCTTTTTAAATGATCCTTCAAGAGAAAAACTGCACTGGCTCTTTGAACAATGAGTAATTTCTTTCACCAATCCAAACGTTTGGGGCTAAAAAGCTCATCTTTTATGAGAAAATAATAATAGTGGTGAGGTTACTTCTTTTTGACAGACTCTTTTTGTCTCCCCCCTTCCCAAGATAGCCAGTACAATGAAAAAAGGTAGAATGCCAGGCCAATCATTAAGTCATACTGGTAGATGGTTACAAGAAATATGACAAACAAAAGGACATACGGTACTTTAGAGTTGGTGTATTTTGAAAGCAGAGATTGGTTGCTTTCAGTTTGACCCTCCTGGGCAGGGAGACTAGCAGAAGCAGAGCTCTCAGATTCCTTGTCACCTGAAGAGCCCAGTGATTGTCCAGAGGCTAATCCTTCATTTTCATGCCTGGCCTCTTCCACAGTCTCAATAGCTTCACTGACAAAAATCGTTGGCTGTAGAGATTTTTCCACACCGTGTTCTCCTTGTTGAGAAATCTGGCTTTTAAATCTTTCTCTGCTACTACCTGAGGTCTCTGTTCCTGAACTTTTGGAAACTTCTTCAGGTATAGACCCAAGATGAGGGTGCTTCTCAATACCCTGGATTTCACTTGTTGGATTACAATTATATTCTGATTTAGTAGAAATAGATTGGAGAGTCATGGTAGTAATTATATTCTCTACAGCAATTGCCTGTTCATGAGATGGCACTGAGGTTTTAGCATGGTGATTGGAAACGTGAGAGACATTCTGAGAAGCTCTGTTAGTGTCTGAGTTTAAAGCAGAATGAATAATAGCATCTCTGTCTGTTTTCTTTGATAATTCTTGGACCTGTTTATCATCTCTATTTTCTGGAAATGTTTTTTTGTCTTTTGGTAACATTCCCAAATGTGAATCCAGTTCTGAGGCTGCTTTTTGATTGCCTGTAATGACCTGGAAAGATTCTTCTACAGATGTGATATTTCCAATGCCACGTTTCTTCCTGTCATGTGTCTTCCCGGGATTGTACATAGATATGGTTTCTTCTTTCTCCATTTCATCTACATGTACATTACAAATACCTAAACGTGATTCCTTTTCAAAATCATTGTCATAGATTACACCTCCTGTATCTCGTTGACAAAGGGTATAATGTGAATCATCATTTCCCCCTTCATGTGGATCAAACGCTGTTTCCTTTACCTCGATGGGCCTGTCACTTCGTGCTGTCTCTTGAGGTAGCTTGGCAATTATTGCTTTTTCTCTAGCAGACATGCTTTCTAGAGCACTTTCTGATGTTGTCTTAATTATATAAGCTGTACCTGCTTCTGCTTTCTCAGTAACACCATGATCAGCTAGAGAAGACAGTTCACAGCTCACTGTTTCTTGGCAGGTAAACAATTCTTCCGTAGGAGTAGCTTTCAAATTCCTTGTATTATCTCTTTTTCCCCACATGTCTTCACAAGCAGATTGTTCCTTGTTCTGTTCTGTTCTATATGTCTTACTCTCTCTTGCTTTTCTCTGACTTTCTAGAACATTCCAACTTTGTTTCTGTTGTGCATTCTTATTCTGATCTTCAGGATTAATCCAATCTGATTTTTCTTCTTCAACTTGGAAAAGACAATCATTCCTCAAAACATTTCCACTTCTTGGTGAACAAACTTGACCAGGCATCTCTCGTAAAGTAGTGCCTTCACTAGTCAAGAGATCATGCTCTGGAGTTGTTAACACAGCGTTTTCCCAACTTAGACTTATCCTTGGTGAATGAAACATATCTGCTGTGATTGCCTGGTCGGGAATTGTGGTATCTTTACTCAGCAGGACAGTTAGGTCTCTGTTGCTAGTTTCTGTTCCTTCCATACTGATTTCAGACTGGCCCATCTTCCTTTCTTGGTCGTGTGAGAATGAATGAAAATTTTTGCTTTGTTTTACATTAACACCTAAATGTATTCTTTGCTCCTCCTCCTCAGTCTTACCGTTGCCATAATCTTTCTTAGAAGATCCTTTTTCCATTGATTCTTCTGAATGCAAATCCAAATGGAAATCTCCTCTTAAACATTCCCAATCTCTTATTTCAATTTTCTCAGCTCTTCCTTCATGTTTTTTATTAAGGTTGTCTGCGACTAGTTGATCTGAGGAAGGACAAGATATTTGCACTCTGCCTCTCCCTTCTGCTGGATTAGCATTATCATCCAGTACTTCTTTGCTGCCAATGTGTAATTGCACTAATTCATCACTACTAGTATCTCCCAATGGTGGCTTGATTTCTCCTATATCTGAAGTAATTTCCTCTGAAGGCTGATGTCTACACTTATTTTCTGAGGAATATTTTTCTTTGCAGTAAAAATCTCCCTTTAAGGAGCTTTCTGCTGATGAACTTGGAGACAAAGGCCTTTTAAACAAGTCAGGGTGTACTTCACCATGGATTTGCTTCTTCTCTAACCCCTCAGCTTTATTTGGAAAATTGACCGGATCTATTGCAAATGTATTCTTTTCATCTCTGGAAGCAGTACTTCTTATTAAGCATTGATTTATCTTAAGGGATAAAAAACAAAACAAAACAGATAATGATCAAATGATTTTAAATATACAAAATGAATTAGATTTCATTAGTGAGGCTAGCAATTAACTGGTAGATTTCCTTGATTCATTTCGTTTGTGGATTTTGTATAAATTCTGAAAGCCGGATGTTTTGGGGGGATCCTTTTAGGCTATGACTTGGGAATGAGATTAATAAGAAAAGGGACCAAAATTAATCACTCTCCTTCCCAGTTTCCAAATATCACATTGTATTATTCAACTATTCTTGCTTGTCATTGCACTTTCTCCTCACTTAGGTTATACACATTGATAGCTCCATGCTAATCAATTAGAGAGCAGCTTCCTGGGTGCCCCTTGCTGCATTTACACTTGCTATAGGTGCCCCTATTACAGTTTCTCTTATTAATATGTTTTCTGCAAAGCCTCTGCAAACTATTAATAGCAAAACGTCACTCAAAGAAAAGTGAGGGAGTTAATGTCTCTGCAAATTCTGTTTTAATGACCCTCTGCCAACTGGTACTCAAATGTATTTGAGCTCTTCAGTGATGCCAACTGTCAGGATTTAACAGTGAGATGCCTGTGTTTTTTTTTTTTTCTCCTTATAACTGACATTTGCATGATCTCAATAATTATATGCAAATCTTACGTTTTCCCCTTCTTCTCACATAAGGCTCATGTTACTTGTCAACTGCACAGCTGTCTTGTAAGCCAATGCCTGTGGGTTCCACAGATTTGGTTGTATTTCCATCTATTATAGAGCTTCATTGTTTTATGCATTAACGTCAGCATGGAGCAAATTAGCATCTAAATTACAGCTCCCTGTTCATTTATTGGATGTACAATCTCAGTAACTTCTAAACAAACTTTTATATTTGAGCCTGCTCATTGTAATGAGGTGTATTGGTGAAGCATGTGATTTTTCAGGGCCCTTTCATTATATTCTGTGGTTTGAAAAAAAAATGGTGATGTTAACTTTCAGCTGGTGAGAATTCTCACAATGGGTGACAACTTTGTAGTTTCTTAAAGTTGGAGCAAAGTAAATTGCATACTTTAGTGATGCAGCTTCCATATCACTATAGAAAAGGTGGAAAATGTGGGGAAAGAGATGAGTTCTATTTCTTTTCTGTTTCAGCACTGACACTTGAAGAGGAAATGTCATTTTAATCTTCGATGATTATGAATCCATGTATCCTAATGATATGAGCTCCAACCAAACACAGTAAAGGATAAATTGCATTATGTGACTCATTTACTCCCATTTCTTCCTTTGTGATAAAAATGCTATCTAAACCATCCCCCCAAAAATTCCAAATAGATTGAATGTTCACCAAGTGTGAAATTTATGATAACAAATTTAATACTAAATTGTACAGTACTGAATCTGTTTCCTGTTTAAAAAATATAGCACAGACTATTTTCTCCTCATTTGGTAATTTAATACTTTCCAATGATATAGAACTGTGAGATTCTCACAAAGATGGAAGTAAGTTTTAAAAAAATGCTGCTAAATGCAAGAATCAGACTTGAAAAGCTGGACAGACTCTAACAACCATCTAGCCCAGCCCTCTCATTTTACAGACGAGTTTATGCTAAGTGTACACTTGTCACAAAGATTAGAAATGCACATCAGGATAGTGCTACCTCTTCTATAATTCCTACAAACTATTACTCAGAGCCGCTGGTGAAGAGATAAGAAATGAATGTCATTAATTTACCACTGCAGAGACCAGAAGCAACATACTGAAATCAAAGTGCCTTGTTGATCAAGCTAGAGATGCAAGGACAGAATAGGCGTGCTTTCACATTTGCAAATTATATTAGTTGAAACTATTGAAAGGCAGGCATTGCAGCATCTTTGAAGCATAAATGGATTCATCGTCTGTAATACCGTGGCAACCAGAACACTTACCATCAACTCTAATTCTTTTTCATTATGTTCATCATGTTCCCTGTTTACATCTTTTACATTTCGATTACTGGTTTCCAAGGCTGCCTGGTCCTCATGAGAACAAACAATTGTTGGGATATAGGTATCTGCAAAGTTAATACAATTGTGTCTGTATAAGATTGTTATCATTGTAGGCTTTAACAAAAGACACAGATTTTGTTTAAAAATTAAATTGAAAAAATCAAATAAAAATATTACCTGTAATCTTTGAATTCTCAAAGTTACTCTCGCCTGATGTTACTAATGATTCTTCTTTACTGTCAAATTTAAAACAAAATGTTATAAATGTTTTCTGAGACTACCTCTTCTAAGTATTTTTGTACAGGGGAAAATTCAAACAAATAACAAGCCAAATAAATATTATATAACGTTTCATATTTTCTTGCATTACTTGGTATGCTTTTTAAATAAAATTGATCTCTTAGAATAATTCAATAGTAAATTACTAGTAGAAAAATTTAAAAATAATTTCCACAATGCCATATTTCTAAATAAGATTGTGTTGCCTATATTTAAAACTTACATAACCAAAGTAAAAATATATGTAAATGTTGATTAGTCCATCATTCATGAATTTAGTCTTTGCAAGTGAGAACATTTTTCTGTTGGTTTAAATGATAAAGTTTTATGAACTGACAGTCCATTTGTGGTCGTGGAAATTGCTTTTTAACGTTCCAATTATTAATTTTTTTTGTGTTCCATTTTATTCAAAATTCTTTCAGTTGGGTGGATATAACATTAACTCTCTCTCTCCAAGAAAGGAGAAAAAAACAAACTTACTAAAAACTGAAAGGCAGCTAAATTTATACTCAGTTCAAAGACTTTATGTGTGTATTGCCACGGGCTAATTTTACAACCAAGACTTCAGATTGCTCATATGAAAGCATGTGTTTTCTTTCTTTAAAATGATTTGGGTTATACTTCCTTTATGATAATCTTCTGCATAGTGATTAAGGAAGATAAATATATTTTTCTTTCAAATGTACTCTACTTGTAGGTTTATGTGTGGCATCATTAGAATTTAGATTTGTCCATGACACTCAGCAAGAAAAATGTTAGTGAAAAAGCTCACTTTGTGTATAGTTATGTCACAAGTCAATCTATCAGAAATGATTGGCCCAGTGTCCACATTTTCTTGTATTGTCTCAGCTGAATTTTCTTATAATGACTTTTCTCAATGACTTTTTTTCTCCAATAAAATGCATCTAGAGAGTTGGCAATTGCTGATAAAGTTGTGTAATGGAGTCTACTCTTCATTGCATGGATAATGTTGATCCAAATCCCAGGAAAGCCCATCTTTTTTCAACAAATCATGAGAAAACTAGCAAATTCTTCCATCTGGACTACACAAGAAGGTAATTCAGTTTTGTCTATATTTATATGTTTAATTTAGCTTTACCAAAAATATTTGGTATTTTCCAGTGGGTCCATGAAAGAAAATAATGTTTCTACATACATAAAATATCATTGGAAAAATACAGTATTTACATAACTGATACTGAATCTATAAACCTGTATTGTTTAATGAGTCCAATAACTATGCAAAGATTTATTTTTGTGGAATCTAACTGCAAGTTGGTGCATTTTTCTTTCTCCAAATACATGATATATAGGAGCTTAAAAATATATAAACCATTAAACATCATTTAGTTGTTCCTGCTTCCTCTTTATCTGCATAACAGTGTTGAAAATCTCATTTGTAGAAGGAAAATCATAGCCATTTAAGCCTTCTGTTTTTGACTAACCAAAATGCTATCAATCATTTTTCTAACTTAATTCTCTAAGGTACTTCAATTTTTAAAAAATTATTGCATCAAAAGGAAATAAATCTGCTTTTAACTAATTTGGGGGACAAAAAATTAGGTACTAAACTGTGTATTATTATATTGGTGTCTTATAAAACATGTAAATACATAAATATAGGAGAGAAATCTTAGATTCAGGGATAAATACAAGAAAGAGAAGCTGAAATACATGAAATTTAAATATTATACCAAATATCTATGAAGAAAAATAATAGAAGATGTGTAAGATTCCTACAAGGAAAAGAATAAAGTTGTATCAAGAAATACTAAAAACCGGGGGACGGAGCAAGATGGCGGAGGAGTAGGAGACCTGGATTTCGTCTCCTCTCAGGAATTCAGCTGGATAGGGATCAAACCATTCTGAACACCTACAAACTCAACAGGAGATCGAAGAAAACAATAGCAACAACTCTCTGAACAGAAAAGCGACCACTTTCTGGAAGGTAGGACGTGCAGAGAAGTGAATCCGAGGCGATATTCGGGAGGATAGATGGCGGGGGAGGGGCCTCCGTCGGCCGCTTCTGGCAAGTGATAGAGCCGCGGAGCACAAAATCGGAACTTTTAGAAGTCGGCCCTGCTGAGGGACGTCGCTCCAGTGGCTAAGAGGGGGGTGGAACCCTCGTGGGACAGTGTGGTCTCGGGACCCTCGAGGTCACAGAAAGACCGGGGGTGCCTGAGTGCAGCAGAGCTCCCAGGTATTGGAGCGGGGAAGCCGGCTGCAGAGACGGAGCCCAGGCGCGGGCTCTCAGCTCGGGGTTGCCATAAACTGTGATCCGCGGCACAGTCGGGCCACTGCTCCTCCAGCAGGGACCCAACAAGCGGCAGATCCGGGGAGACTCACCTTCTTCCCCCGGGAGGAGAGGTGCGGGAGCGCACCCCGGGGATCTGCTGGGTTTGGAGACTCCACCCGGGGTCAGGTGCCAGAGATAGAAACGCTCAGTCACAGGCCTGGTGAGCACGGAGTGCGGCCGGAGACCGGGGAGACGGGAGTGACTGATGGCTTTTATCTGGGGGCTCACTGAGGAGCAGGGCCCCGAGTTCTCAGCTCCTCCGGGGTGGAGACTGGGAGGCCACCATTTTCACTCTCCGCCTCCAAAGCTGTACGGAAAGCTTGCAGGGAACAAAAGCTCCCGAGAGCAAACCCGAGCAGATTACTTAGCCCGGACCGGGCAAGGGCGGGGCAATTCCTCCTCCGGCAAAGACATTTGGGAACCACGGCAACAGGCCCCTCCCCCAGAAGATCAGCGAGAACAGCCAGCCAAGACCAAGTTTACCGATCAATGAGAACGGCAGAACTCCAGCGCTAGGGGAATACTGCATATAGAATCCATGGCTTTTTTACCATGATTCTGTAGTCTTTCAAGTTAATTTTTTTTTAACTTTTTTTTTTTGAATTTTTCTTTTTCCCTTTTTCAACCAACATCTTATCAATCCCTTTTTTAAAAAAAATTTTTTATTTTTCATTTTTAGAGTCATATTCTATCCCTTCATAGTAGTTACCCGTATTTTTGGCATATATATATAAGTTGTTCTCTCTTTAAAATTTTGAGATAGTTTCTTCTAACAGATCAAAATATACCCTAAATCTCTAGTGTATGGTTTTTTTCTACTCCCCTGCCTGATCACATTCTCTCCTTTTTCTTTTTTTTTTTTAAATCCTCTTCTTTCTTTTTTCAAACAACTTCTTAGCCATTCCTTTTATAAAATTTTTTATAATTTCCATCTTTACAGTCATATTCCATCCCTTCATCATATCAACCCTTATTTTTGTACATATATAAGTTTTTCTTTCTTTAAAATTTTGGGAGGCACTTTCTTCTAACAGACCAAAATACACCCAAAATCTAGTGTGGCACTGATCTATATACCAGCCTGATCATATTTGATCATATTCTGGTTTTTTTTTGTTTTGTTCTGTTTTTGTTTGTTTTTATCTTTATCTTTATCTTTTTCTTTTTTCTTTTTCCTTTTTTCTCTCTTTCCCTTTCTTTTCCAACTGCTTCAGGTCTTTTCTGATTTGTTTAGAGTATATTTTCTGGGAACCTTGTTACCCTGTTAGCATTTTGTTCTCTCATTAATCTATTCACCTCTGGACAAAATGACAAGACAGAAAAAATCACCTCAACAAAAAGAACAAGAGGTAGTACCGACTGCCAGGGACCTACTCAATACGGACATTAGTACGATGTCAGATCTAGAGTTCAGAATCATTACTTTAAAGATACTAGCTGGGCTTGAAAAAAACATGGAAGTTATTAGAGAAATGCTTTCTGGAGAAGTAAAAGAACTAAAATCTAACCAAGTCGAAATCAAAAAGGCTATTAATGAGGTGCAATCAAAAATGGGGGCGCTAACTGCTAGGATAAATGAGGCAGAAGAGAGAATCAGTGAGATAGAAGACCAAATGATGGAAAATAAAGAAGCTGAGGAAAAGAGAGATCAACAACTACTGGATCACGAGGGCAGAATTCGAGAGATAAGCGATACCATAAGACGAAACAACATTAGAATAATTGGGATCCCAGAAGAAGAAGAAAGAGAGAGAGGGGCAGAAGGTATAATGGAGCAAATTATAGCAGAGAACTTCCCTAATTTGGGGAAGGAAACAGGCATCAAAATCCAGGAAGCACAGAGAACCCCTCTCAAAATCAATAAAAATAGGTCAACACCCCGACATCTAACAGTAAAACTTACAAGTCTCAGAGACAAAGAGAAAATCCTGAAAGCAGCTCGGGAGAAGAGATCTGTAACCTACAATGGGAGAAACATTAGATTGGCAACAGACCTATCCACAGAGACCTGGCAGGCCAGAAAGGACTGGCATGATATATTTAGAGCACTAAACGAGAAAAATATGCAGCCAAGAATACTATATCCAGCTAGGCTGTCATTGAAAATAGAAGGAGAGATAAAAAGCTTCCAGGACAAACAAAACCTAAAGGAATTTGCAAACATGAAACCAGCACTACAAGAAATATTGAAAGGGGTCCTCTAAGCAAAGAGAGAGCCTAAAAGCAACATAGACCAGCAAGGAACACAGACAGTATACAGTAACAGTCACCTTACAGGCAATACAATGGCACTAAATTCTTGTCTTTCAATAGTTACCCTGAACATAAATGGGCTAAATGCCCCAATCAAAAGACACAGGCTATCAGATTGGATTAAAAAACAAGACCCATCGATATGCTGTCTGCAAGAGACTCATTTTAGACCCAAAGACACCCCCAGATTGAAGGTGAGGGGGTGGAAAACCATTTACCATGCTAATGGACACCAAAAGAAAGCTAGGGTGGCAATCCTTATATCAGACAAATTAGATTTTAAACCAAAGATTGTAATAAGAGATGAGGAAGGACACTATATCCTACTTAAAGGGTCTATCCAACAAGAAGATCTAACAATTGTAAATATCTATGCCCCTAACATGGGAGCAGCCAATTATATAAGGCAATTAATAACAAAAGCAAAGAAACACATCGACAACAATACAATAATAGTGGGGGACTTTAACACCCCCCTCACTGAAATGGACAGATCATCTAAGCAAAAGATCAACAAGGAAATAAAGACTTTAAATGACACACTGGACCAAATGGACTTCACAGACTTATTCAGAACATTCCATCCCAAAGCAACGGAATACACATTCTTCTCTAGTGCCCATGGAACATTCTCCAGAATCGATCACATCCTAGGTCTTAAATCAGGTCTCAACCAGTACCAAAAGATTGGGATCATTCCCTGCCTATTTTCAGACCACAATGCTTTGAAACTAGAACTCAATCACAAGAGGAAAGTCGGAAAGAACTCAAATACATGGAGGCTAAAGAGCATCCTACTAAAGAACGAATGGGTCAACCAGGAAATTAAAGAAGAATTAAAAAAATACATGGAAACCAATGAAAATGAAAACACAACTGTTCAAAATCTTTGGGGTGCCGCAAAGGCAGTCCTAAGAGGAAAGTATATAGCAATACAAGCCTTTCTCAAGAAACAAGAAAGGTCTCAAGTACACAACCTAACCCTACACCTAAAGGAGATGGAGAAAGAACAGCAAATAAAGCCTAAACCCAGCAGGAGAAGAGAAATAATAAAGATCAGAGCAGAAATCAATGAAATAGAAACTAAAAGAACAGTAGAACAGATCAATGAAACTAGGAGCTGGTTCTTTGAAAGCATTAACAAGATTGATAAACCCCTGGCCAGACTTATCAAAAAGAAAAGACCCAAATCAACAAAATCATAAATGAAAGAGGAGAGATCACAACCAACACCAAAGAAATATAAGAATTTTATATTTAAAACAAACAATTATAAGAACATATTATGAGCAACTCTATGCCAGCAAATTAGATAACCTGGAAGAAATGGATGCATTCCTAGAGGTGTATCAACTACCAAAACTGAACCAGGAAGAAATAGAAAACCTGAACAGACCTATAACCACTAAGGAAATTGAAGCAGTCATCAAAAATCTCCCAAAAAACAAAAGCCCAGGGCCAGATGGCTTCCCAGGGGACTTCTACCAAACATTTCAAGAAGAATTAATACCTATCCTTCTGAAACTGTTCCAAAAAATAGAAATGGAAGGAAAACTTCCAAACTCATTTTATGAGGCCAGCATTACCTTGATCCCAAAACCAGACAAAGACCCCATCAAAAAGGAGAATTACAGACCAATATCCTTGATGAACATGGATGCAAAAATTCTCACCGAAATACTAGCCAATAGGATCCAACAGTACATTAAAAGGATTATTCACCACAACCAAGTGGGATTTATCCCTGGTCTGCAAGGTTGGTTCAACATCCACAAATCAATCAATGTGATATAATACATTAATAAAAGAAAGAACAAGAACCATATGATCCTCTCAATAGATGCAGAAAAAGCACTTGACAAAGTACAGCATCCTTTCTTGATCAAAACTCTTCAGAGTATAGGGATAGAAGGTACATACCTCAATATCATAAAAGCCAGCTATGAAAAACCCACAGCAAATATCATTCTCAATGCGGAAAAACTGAGAGATTTCCCCCTAAGGTCAGGAACACGGCAGGGATGTCCACTATCACCACTGCTATTCAACATAGTATTAGAAGTCCTAGCCACAGCAATCAGACAACAAAAAGAAATCAAAGGCATCCAAATCAGCAAAGAAGAAGTCAAACTCTCACTCTTTGCAGATGATATGATACTTTATGTGGAAAACCCCAAAGACTCCACCCCAAAACTGCTAGAACTCATACAGGAATTCAGTAAAGTGACAGGATATAAAATCAATGCACAGAAGTCAGTGGCATTCCTATACACCAACAACAAGACAGAAGAAAGAGAAATTAAGGAGTCGATCCCATTTACAATTGCACCCAAAACCATAAGATACCTAGGAATAAATCTAACCAAAGAGGCAAAGGATCTGTACTCAGAAAACTATAAAATACTCATGAAAGAAATTGAGGAAGACACAAAGAAATGGAAAAACATTCCATGCTCATGGATTGGAAGAACAAATATTGTGAAGATGTCAATGCTACCTAGAGCAATCTACACATTCAATGCAATCCCCATCAAAATACCATCCACTTTTTCCAAAGAAATGGAACAAATAATCCTAAAATTTGTATGGAACCAGAAAAGACCCCGAATAGCCAGAGGAATGTCGAAAAAGAAAAGCAAAGCTGGTGGCATCACAATTCCGGACTTCCAGCTCTATTACAAAGCTGTCATCATCCAGACAGTATGGTACTGGCATAAAAACAGACACATAGATCAATGGAACGGAATAGAGAGCCCAGAAATGGACCCTCAACTCTATGGTCAACTAATCTTTGACAAAGCAGGAAAGAATGTCCAATGGAAAAAAGACAGTCTCTTCAACAAATGGTGTTGGGAAAACTGGATACCCACATGCAGAAGAATGAAACTGGACCATTTCCTTACACCACACACAAAAATAGACTCCAAACGGTTGAAAGACCTCAATGTGAGACAGGAGTCCATCAACATCCTAAAGGAGAACACAGGCAGCAACCTCTTCGACCTCAGCCGCAGCAACTTCTTCCTAGAAACATCGCCAAAGGCAAGGGAAGCAAGGGCAAAAATGAACTATTGGGACTTCATCAAGATAAAAAGCTTTTGCTCAGCAAAAGAAACAGTCAACAAAACCAAAAGACAACCGACAGAATGGGAGAAGATATTTGCAAATGACATATCAGATAAAGGGCTAGTATCCAAAATCTATAAAGAACTTATCAAACTCAACACCCAAAGAACAAAGAATCCAATCAAGAAATGGGCAGAAGACATGAACAGGCATTTGTCCAAAGAAGACAACCAAATGGCCAACAGACACATGAAAAAGTGCTCAACATTGCTTGGCATCAGGGAAATCCAAATCAAGACCTCAATGAGATACCACCTCACACCAGTCAGAGTGGCTAAAATTAACAAGTCAGGAAATGACAGATGTTGGTGAGGATGCGGAGAAAGGGGAACCCTCCTACACTGTTGGTGGGAATGCAAGCTGGTGCGGCCACTCTGGAAAACAGTATGGAGGTTCCTCAAAAAGTTGAAAATAGAGCTACCATATGATCCAGCAATTGCACTACTGGGTATTTACCCCAAAGATACAAAAGTAGGGATCGGAAGGGGTACGTGCACCCCGATGTTTATAGCAGCAATGTCCACAATAGCCAAACTGTGGAAAGAGCCAAGATGTGCATCGACAGATGAATGGATAAAGAAGGTGTGGTATATATATACAATGGAATATTATGCAGCCATCAAAAGGAATGAGATCTTGCCATTTGCAACGACATGGATGGAACTGGAGGGTATTATGCTGAGCGAAATAAGTCAATCAGAGAAAGACATGTATCATATGACCTCACTGATATGAGGAATTCTTAATCTCAGGAAACAAACTGAGGGTTGCTGGAGTGGGGGGTGGGGTGGGAGGGATGGGCTGACTGGGTGATAGACACTGGGGAGGGTATGTGCTCTGGTAAGTGCTGTGAAGTGTGCAAGACTGTTGAATCTCAGATCTGTACCTATGAAACAAATAATGCAATATATGTTAAGAAAAAAAAAAAAGAAGATAGCAGAAGGGGAAGAATGAATGGGGGAAATCGGAGGGGTAGACAAACCATGAGAGATAATGGACTCTGAAAAACAAACTGAGGGTTCTAGAGGGGAGGGAGGAGGATGGGTTAGCCTGGTGATGCGTATTAAAGAGGGCACGTTCTGCATGGAGCACTGGGTGTTATGCACAAAGAATGAATCATGGAACACTACATCTAAAACTAATGATGTAATGTATGGGGATTAACATAACAATAAAAAATTTAAAAAAAAAGAAAAAAAAAGAAATACTAAAAACCTAGAAAAATTGAGATACATACCATGTTCATAGATAGGAAGAAGATATATTAAAGTATTAATTCTCTCCCAAATTGATTCAATCCAATTCTAATCAAAGTCCCACAACAGTTTTTGGGGCTCCTGGGTGGCTCAGTCAGTTAAGCATCTGCCTTTGGCTCAGGTCATGATCTTGGGGTCCTGGGATCGAGCCCCACATCAGGAGCCTGCTTCTCCCTCTCCCTCTGCCTCTCCTCCTGCTTGGGCTCTCTTGCTTGCTCTCTCTCTCTCTCTCTCTCAAATAAATAAAAATCCACAACAGGTTTTTTTTTTTTTTTTTACAACATTTGAAAATAGGATCTTAAAGAGAAGACTAAAGGACTGAAGGTAGATAAAATATTTTTGAGAAGTAACTGTGAGGAGAAACCTGCTCTACCTGATTTCAAGAGATCATATGAAGTTTTAGTTTTTTAAGACAGTTATGGTGGTATGGAGACAGACAGACAAGGATTGAGAGCATAGTGACAGATTTGCACATATCTAGAACTTGGGTATATGACAAACATGGTATATCATATAGCAGGTAATAAGGGATTGTTCAAAAATGAAGATAGGGAAAATGGCTGCTTCTATGAGAAAAGATGAAATCAGCACAACATATATTCAGAAATGAACTCCAGATGGATTAATATCTGAAATGTCAAAAATCTTGAAATTCTTTTTTTAAAAAGATTTATTTATTATTTTATTTTATTTTATTTTTCAAATATATACATGCATTTTTATTTTGACATTTGTGGCCAATACTGTGTAAGACCAATGTTTATGACCTTACATTAACTTCTCCAGCAGGACCCATATACAGCAGAAGTGTTCGTATTGCTTTTATTTCTGCTTGTTAGACTAATAGTATCCTAAAATAATTTAGCCATCTGGAATCATACTTATGCAAAATATAAAAAGAATCTAGATGATTTAATTGTATTCTGTATTTCTGTAATTCTATATGAAAAAATAGTAAGTGAACTCATGATGTAATTTTCCCAAAACACAGCTTTTATTATAGCATGCTCTAAACTAGATAAACCTCTTTCTGTAAACATTGTGCATGCTCATGAAAAGTCTGGTTTCCTAAATAGGTATAATGAACAAATATAAGAAAAACTGTTCAAGAAATTTACCCTTGAAACTTAAATTTACTATTACCACATTTGGAAAATAACACAGAAATGTTCCACTAAGGAATGCTGAAATATAAACAATTTGAATTTTAAAGTCATTTATTCTTTTGAAAATGTATTCCTGTTTTAAACAACAACAACAACAAAATCTAAGATTTAAATCTGTCTCTATGAATAGCTTAAGCAATATACTAAATCATACTTACTTAGAACCAACAAAAACATTGGCAGTAATGCAACTAATGTCTAATGAACCCAGAAGTTCGGATAAAATTAGAAATCTGTGTATCCTCTATAACAAAATATTTCCTTAATTCAGAAAAAAAAATCTAGGGGCGCCTGGGGGGCTCAGTCATTAAGCGTCTGCCTTGGGCTCAGGTCATGATCCCGGGGTCCTGGGATCGAGCCCCACATCGGGCTCCCTGCTCTGCGGGAAGCCTGCTTCTCCCTCTCTCACTCCCCCCTGCTTGTGTTCCCTCTCTTGCTGTGTCTCTCTCTGTCAAATAAATGAAATAAAATTTAAAAAAAAAAAAAGAAAAGAAAAAAAAATCTAGCATCTGATTTAAGTATATAAAGCCAGAATATTCTTTTTTGCCAGTGTTCTGTTGAAATGTGAAATTTATACAACCAGTTTGATTAAATTGACCAGTAGAGGTTTATTTTTACTCCTGTATACTTCTGGTATCTGTTTAACAGGTTTTACTTTGATGGAATTAAGTTGCAATTGTCACTGACCTAGTTATCAGAATTACGCTTAGTATCAATTATTTCTTTATTTTAGAGAGAAAGAGAGCACGAGCAGGAGGAGGGGCAGATGAAAAGGGAGAGAAATCATCAAGCAGACTCCACACTGAGCATGGAGCCAAACAGGGGGCTCGATCTCACTACCCTAAGATTATGACCTGAGCCAAAACCAAGAGTTGGACACTCGACCCACTGTGCCACCCAGGCACCCCAAAACCTTGAAATTCTTAATAGAGAATACGTGTGAATATCTTACAGACTTCAGAGTTGGAAATGTTTTCTTAAATAAGAAGAAAAAAGTGGCTATAAAAAAAAGATTGTCAGTTTAACTATATTGAAATTTAAAACTTGTTCATTAAAAGACAGATTTATAAGAGAAAAATATAAATTACAAACTAAGATAGAATGCATGTGTTACATAAAATCAACACAAAAAAGCATCAGTAATATATAAGAAACTCCTACAAATCAATAAGAAAGCAAGAACATTTTCATAGACTCAGGGGAGAGGGACAGACATTTCACTGAAGAGAAACTTCATATAGCCAGTAAGCACATAAAAGGATAGGCAGTATTGTTAGAGAACAGAGAAATGTAAATCAAAACCACAAGGAGATATTATTTTAATATCATTTAATTGATAAAAATTGATAAAAATAACAATCTAAATGCCCACCAACAGAAGAGACACACAGAACTATGGCATATCATAAAAAGAAATATTACATAGCACTCAGAATTAATAAACCACAGAGACATACAACAATATGGATAAATCTTAGTAACATCGCATTAAATGAATAGTTCCAAAACATTACATCAGAGGATGTTCTTTTTTATAAGCTAAAAACTACTAAAATAATTTGAATATATATATATATATATATATATATATATCAAGGAAAACAATATACTAAAAAGTTATATAAACAAGAAAGCTTGATTTTAAAGATTATGGTTACGTCAGGTGGGGCAAGTTGGGGTAAGGGATGAGGAAAGGAAGTGATTAGAATTTGGTTGTTGTTTTGAGTGGTAGTTTTGCAGGTGCTTATTACATTATTTTAAAATATCTAGTTAAATTCTAATTTCAGATAATTTATTAAGACAAATGGCTTACTCTCTGGCTTAGATTAGAGGATGTCTTTAGATAAAATCCCACTCTGAAATTCAAAGTGCCAGTCATATGACCAGTTACATCTAAAGAGTATAATTAAAACAACTTTAGAAGAATTGAGGATAAAAACAAAGCACCTGATGGTTGATGATAGGGCCCAGAACTACACAATTGTCATAGAAATGAAAAGCATTATTGAATATTTCGGGTCTCCCTTTTATGTTACCTGAGCTCTTTTAAGCAAGGAAGTTTCTTATTTCTTTGTATTCCCAGGGGCTAAAACAGTGCCTGACCCATACTGGTGGCATAATAGATGCTGTTGAATAAATGCACAACATCCTTTCTACTCTTCCCCTTCTCTTTACCTCTTTGTCTTTTAATGCTTAAAGTTTCACCCCTTCCAAAGCTCAGGACAATGTTTTTAGTTATGACTTCAAATAATTAAACAACATTTTAAAATCTTATAAACTTAGAAATTAAAAAGTCAAAAAGATATGTATTTTGTGGAGAAAGTTTATTTCCAGTGCATCTTAAATCATATAATATAGCCTTTTGTATTATTTAATCATAAGAAGGGTCATTCATTCTTCTAGAAGATATTTTGATCACCCACTCTCATAACTTAATAATAAACACTGGGATATCATAACGTCTTACTTTTAGGAAGCTAAAATGTAAGGATGGAAATAGACACATCAACAGGCAATTATTATAATCACTATAATAAGTGATAAGTATTATAATACATTATGGAATATGAAACATATTCTCTAAGAAAAAAAGGGAGGACAGAAACAAGGAGGGTACTCTGTGGGGAAATCATGGAATTTTTTACAAAGGAAGTAATATTTTGGGTCACTGAATTATTGAGGAAAGTAAGAGTTTGGCAATTAGAGAAGAATGGTATGGTCATTCCAGACAGAGGCAATAACAAGTGGTAAAAGATTTTAGGGTAAGAAAGCACAAGAGACAGAGACACATTCAGAAACAATGAAATGTTCAGACGGTTCAAATTGTATTGGGGGGAAAGAATGCCAAGGAACAGAACTAGAGTTAGTTTGAATAGGTTTTGGTGTTTTTAGTAAGTTTTTATTTAAATTCCAGTCGGTTAACATACAGTGTAATATTAATTTCAGGCGTACAATTTAGTGATTCAACACTTATAACATCCGGTGCTCGTCACAAGTGCCCTCCTTAATCCCCATCACCTATTTAACCCATCCCTCAGCCCACCTCCCCTCTGGTAACCATCAGTTTGTTTTTGAGTAGGTTTTAAAGGGCTTAGCATGCCAAGCAGAGTGGGGCTGAATTCTTTATGCACTTTTTAACCACTACAGGGGGTGGTGGGGAAAGAGAGTTCAATGGGAGAGAGACATGATCAGATGTCCATTTTAGAACCAATCTCTGGAGGTACATTTAGGGACTTCTCTAAGGAGAACCTGAATGAGCCACAGTGGGGCAGGTAGACTAGCCACGAGAAGACTACAATATTTCAGGCACAAATATGATGAGGGTTAAAGGTGACGGCAAGGAAAGAGGAGAGGAATCAAATTTGAGTTACAACTTTTGATGTGGCAAAAATATGATTTGTTGATCAATTCCCTGTAGATAGATTTTAAAAATGACTCTCTCTGCCTGACGTTGGTTACATTCATGAGATTTAGAAATCTACTATTTTCCCTCCTAAGACCTAAGCAAGGAAGAGTTAAATCTGGAAGTTAATTGGGGCCCCTGCACTACAAGTCAGGAAGGTGTTGAATTAATCTGCAGCGTGGTTTCTGATCTCTTATGGGCTTGGTGATCTGCTTCTGAGGTACCCATGAGAAGCACCTTCTTCCCTAATCTCACATGCTTGGAAAGGGGACCCACAAGTTATGCTTAGGTTCCTGGCTTTTATTCTAGTCCTTCACTGGGGAAAAATAAAATGCCTTCCCATCCACACTGTTCACCTGGGCCATAACATTCTAAGTAGTTATTAGCCAGCCTGTAAGTAGTGCCTACTAGTTTTGCTAGATTTGGGCATTCTATCTAGATGAATCTCTAAGGAACTAGAGATCAAGCTCATAAAGGAACTTGCATCTCCATTGTTCAGGAGCCCTGCTACCTGTCCCTCCCTTCTCCCATGGATACTATAGCTCTTGATATAACAACATTTCCCCAAATCGCCTTTCATATCAGAAGCACCAGATCTGATCTCTCTAAGTTTTAAATTAATAGACCTGCACATGGAGGTGGGGAGGGAATGGAGAATGATAGAGCTGAGAAACTCCCAAGATGATTTTGATGTGAGACCAGATTTGTAAACCCCAATAAAGATGTGATGTATCTCAGTGCACTGAGTCCATTGGGTCTAGCTATGCAGACTGCCCCTTCCCTCAATGATAGGCAGTGGGGAGAGTCATTTCTCTGCTTTAGTTGGCCCTCCTGGTCCCAAACCTGGTTCCCCTACTCCTTGTTAGTTTGCTATGACTTTGTCACATGCTTTCCTACTATTTAGAAAACACTTAAGAGTGGAGAGAAATAAAGGCTAATGCAGAGGTTTCTAGTTTGAGAATTTAAAAGGATGGAACTAGCATCACCTGAAATAGAGAATTCAGGAGGCGAAACAAGGGTGAAGGAAAGCAATGAGTTTCATTGAGGAAATGTGTTAGGCTTAGAAGGCCTTTGGGCTTTTGACCAAATGGGAAGTGAAAATTAGTGTTTATTGAATGAAAAATGCCCAGATTTTATTGTTTTTTTTCTCTCTTATAATATCATTGCACAAAGGCTTGCATCATTTTTACAATTTAAATTTTCCCCCACTTCAAAGAAATGGGACATAACATTGAAATTTTATGTGATGGCCTCAAGTAGATAATAAATATGTTTTGAATATATAAAGAAATTAATGGTTTCCAATCAATAATGATCAATAATGATCCATATGAAATATAATAGCCACATGACCTCGGACATGATAATCAACCTCTCTATGCCTCAATTTTCTCCAAAATATTGCCTCCTCCTTATACAGGGCAATTATTTAGCACAGTTCTCCATACATGGAAGTGTTTAATAAATTTATCGTTATTATCACTATTGTTATTATTATTATTGTTATTAGTGATGTGTGGTAAACACATTCTACACTACCATGGTACCCAAGTGCCATGCCTTTCCTTTCACTTGGAGTTATCTGTAGTTTTTAATGTTTACCCTGTATTCTCTCATACCTTTAATTCACAAGCTACTTTCAAGAGTAAAATTTGTAACCCATGATAGCATACTTGCTTAGTTGTTTTTACAATGCCCTTCTCAGAGGACCATCCTCCAAAGAAAAATCACTAGATCTTCAGTAAAAGTAACCTTTTATTGAAAAGTGTCCTCTCCAAATACAGTGTGCACGGGAATGTTAATCCACACTTTCTTTTATTTATTCAGTGTCAAGATTTAGGCACCATGTTAATATTACCACCTTACTGCAGTTTCTGCGTATGTGGCACTTCTGCTTTTGGAGTTAATTTTAACACTGTTGAAATGTAGTCATTTTTGTATAAGTAATGATATGATTTTCCTAAGGTCCTATAATGCCATTGTGCTAAAAAGCTCATACGTCTCTTAAAATATGAGTAAAACCTCTCAGAGACCTGTTCCACACAATCCGAGTCTGATGTGATGGAATTACCCAACCAGTCCGGGTAAATGTCAGGATTGGGTTGCAGGCAGCAAAAGTGTAACTCTGTTCCAAGAGCAATAAAAAAGTTGGCATAAAAAAGGATCATTTCCTATGGGCGCCTGGGTGGCTCAGTTGGTTAAGCGACTGCCTTCGGCTCAGGTCATGATCCTGGAGTCCCTGGATCGAGTCCCGCATCGGGCTCCCTGCTCAGCAAGGAGCCTGCTTCTCCCTCTGACCCTCCCCCCTCTCATGTGCTCTCTCTCTCTCATTCTCTCTGTCTCAAGTAAATAAATAAAATCTTAAAAAAAAAAAAAAAAAAAAAAAAAAAAAAGGATCATTTCCAAAGTGGTCATGACTTGTATTTGTGTCTCCCTAACACTGCTGCAAGATGCTCGGCATTGCTCAGAGAGCACCATACTTGGAATTCTTGGGCACCACCTTTCACTCAGAGAAACAGCTAAAAAATGCATAAATGTTGAACTCCTCAAGCAGTTCAGCCTGTCCTCTTTGGTCTCATTTTGTTTCCTCTATCCTCCTCCCTTAAAGAAAGAAAGGAAAATAAATGGAGAGCTTTTAAATTAGAAAAAATAGGCACCTCTTTGAGATTTTTTTTTTAAGACACTTAAAAAGAGTACATTAACATTGGCATTGGCACTGACAAATGGCTACTCCTAGAAATACTGAAAAGGCTTTCCTGGGATAATATTGTATACTATTTATTTTCATAATTTTATGGTGATATTTTCCTAAAAATTCACTTTCTAGTATTCTGACTTTTTTTTTAGCCACTTCTGAATTGGCGGATGGGGGAAAGCAAAAGCTTGTACTTAACGAGAGGTAATGTTGAAAATACATTAACTACTAGAGCTTAATATCTGTCCCTTTGGTGTTACAATACCAGTAGTCTTCTCTTGATCCGGAGTAAAACCGAAAACAGCAGTGAAATATTTGATCAAAAGACAGAGAATTAAAGAGATAAATTTCTAATTGTGAGCAGAAGTATCTAAGGAAAAAAGATTTAAAGGCATGATGCAGAAGGAATTTAGATTGAAAAGACAAATTATATTCAGTTCCTTGATGATAAAGAAAGGACAATAAAATGAAGACAGCTCTGCATTATTAACAGGGATTGAAAGAAGCAAGAAATAATCTCAAAGAGAAAACATCAACATTTTTAAATGGCTTTATATTCCCTTCAATCCTGAATCTGGAGACTAATAACTAATATGGTAAGGAATATGGTTTTTGTGGGCATCACATTCCTTATCTTCGAAGTAAAGGCTCTGGATTAGATTAGGGATATCAAATACAATGCTCTCATGCTGGCCTCTCTCTCTAGCACCCATGGCAAGGACTGATAACAGATCAAGGGATTTCCTTGCCGAGACCAGATTCAACTCAATGAACCTTCTCCACACAGCCAGGCAGCCACTACCCATCAACCCTTTTATTGCTCAAATTGGAATGAACTTGCTCTTCTCAGTTTTGCTATTAAATAACATGCCTTCCAGTTTTAGAGTTCTATATTTATATAACTAATAGGAGTATTTATGAATATAATTTTGAAATGTTTTATTTGGAAATTTCTTAAACTATTTAAAAAAATAAAAATGCTAGCAGAATCAGTAGAAATAGCTGCTAACTCAAAATTTCAACACAGTCAAAAATAAACTCTTGGTAAAAATCTTATGGTCAGCATTATCAGTTCAAATTGATAGAAATCCTACCTGCACAGTTTGTGAGCTAATCTTATATTACTTGTAGTAAAGATTACAGAATCATTTACTTCCACATCATTTTACTTATGTCCATGTAAAACTTTTCAAATAACAGAACATTACATATATCACAACTGGTTGGATAAACAAATGTATTGGATAATACCTATCATATAGGCTCATTTATTACTTATAAAATGTAATCATAAACCATGGCAAACCACAAGCCCCTTGAGTAAACTCTAGTGAACAGCTCAAGCATTCAAGAAACTAAGCACATGCCACGACATTAGGGACCAGATGGTTTTATTGAGTCATTTTCCTGTTTTCCATAAAGCTGATTTACTACATTCCTAAAAATCTTTTCTATTTCTATTTCTCAATTAGAGTATTGCCCATTGCCTCGGTGCTTGATCTTGAGAACTTACTGAAAACAATTGCACTATGCCTTCTCAATACAGGAAATTTCAATAACTGAAAAACATACCTTTGTTGAAGAATCCTTTGGTAAGTTTCTTTTCCAAAGTTTCTTCATTTCATAACTTGGTTGCCTACTAAGGATTGCCCATTCAAATCTGCCTTGCCATGTCAAAGTGCTGGGTGCTATTTTTTCTGCTCACCTCACCTCACAGGAATCAGGACAAAAAAAAAAAAGACTATTTAGATTTAGTTTTGTGATTGAATCTGGGCAACATGTGCATTTTGTGGCAATGTGTATTTTCTCAAGAGGTACTACATTGTGAGCATCTAGTGAAGAATTAAGTAGCCTCTTGGAGGTCCATGTGTGAACCAAAAATTGTAGGTTGCTTTGGGAGGAGATAGAATTATAAGCAGAATCCATGAATTTTAAGTAAAGAAAACTTATAGGTAAACCTGGCTCAAGGAATGACTCTGCCACAACCTGCCAGTTATATTCCATTGAGAGAGAAATGTGAATGTTTTAAAGCAATGAGTACTGGAAAAACTAAAGAATACACATCACAGGGATATCAGAAAAAGTTCTTAAACTTATTGGCCCAAAGGCCTTATTTTACTTGAGTTCTTAAAGGAAGTAATCGTCACCCATGGAGTAGGTGGGTGACAAGAAACGAGTGATTGTTCAGCTGAGAGTCCTGCTACTTCCAAAGTCGGACATCCTTATTCTCCAGAGTTCCCCGCAAAGCGACTGCTAAGAGTTTTATACCATCTCCGTCTTCCAAAAATTATCAGAGTATTGTCGTGTGTATTTTTTCCCTAAGGATACTAAGTTGCAGGCATTCTTTTTTTCATAACGATGTTGATTTATCTGTGGTTGTGTAAAAAGTCACTATCGCAGAGTCATGACTACTGAGCCAGCTAATTGAAATTACAGAAACTCTGATTAAACACGCTTTCTTTGTGGAATCTACATGTAAGTATTGCTAGGCTATTTGGTTTGTTAAATACTGAGCTTTGACATACAAGCTCTTTAGCATTTGTGTTACTTATTGTTTTGAAAGTGTTTTAAGAAAAAGTAATTTAAAATGTAAATTGATACATCCAGTGTATGTTCGGAAGGGTTAGGAGGCGAAGTCAACACAAAGGAGCATGAGACTTCCAGACTTTGAAATCAAATCATTCAAGAAGTGACACCTCTCAGAAGGAATTGTTGCCAAAGGGAGGGTGACAGGTATGAGGTCAGAGTACCAACCTGTAGCTGCTCATCTGAGCATCTTTGCCCTCAATTTTCTCAAAATAGCAATGTTTACAAGTGGTTGTTCATTTGTTATTTTTTTTTTTTTTATGGGGAACAAAGTGCTAAGAAACTTCTCCAACTTTTTCCCCCAGCTTCTACCCATTCCTGTCTCCTGACAAAGGATCTCAAGCATGTGTCAATACTATTTCCTTCATCTGGAAAGTAAATCAGGCGAGATGGTGTGTAATTCAGTAGAAATACTGGAAGAACAATTCTTCAGTATTTTTTATAGGAGATCATAGATTTTATGTTTGTAAAAAAGCACCAGATATCTTAAATAGAGTAATTGGGACCAACTTGCCAAAGCAAGTTAGAAAAGTTAAAATTGTGCCTTCCTGCGACTACCTTGAATTGTTAAATTTAAAAGTTATAAAGTAATGTTTTAGCTCATTTCTTTATTGCTATGAAATTAATGTATGTCTGCTATTTCCTCTTTATTTTTAATTTTTTATACTATCAGCTACTGCTTTGGTTTTAATGAGTGTTTATGATATGAAATCTGTTCTAATTCATTTCCGTGTTCAAGCAATTCAGTTTCACAAACTTATTTCCAAAGTAGCTATTCTACTTATGCTAATCACAGCATGAATTGATATATCAGGGAAAAGAGAAATATGGTAAATTGGGTTGGATGGTTTATGTTAAAATCCAAATAAGAACCCTATTATCCAACTGGATTTGTGTTTAACTGCATTTGAGAAGTTTTCTAGGCAGAGGAATAAGACTTAAAGCATTATTTCTGAATTTAATGCTTTTGTGAACTTACGTCACACATTAAAATCATCTTAATGCACCTTTTTGTCAATTCTTCACAATAGTGTTACAAAAGGAAGGGAAGAGAGGATACATTTAAAAAGCAAATGAAAAAGAACTCAATGGGAGCCTATTAGGCTACCTGTTGATGAGCATGTAAGAGAGTCATTAATATGCGGCTCATTGACATGATAGGCCATAATGACTCCTCCAGGGACGGTTCAGTCTATTGTGTCAGAGACTAGTTAGGGATTCATTAACGCGAAGACTCATGACTCCTTAATATGCAAATTATTAATGCAATGCATTGAGGCATCCCTCACAAATGTCCACATTTTGCATTACATGTCTTCTTTGCCACCCTTTACCCACACCTTTTGTGAACTGTTTTCTTTTTTCCATCCTCTGTTGCAGATCTCTTCACAAAAGATTCTGTACTCCTGTGGAATCTACCACTTCACATTCAAAGACCTCCTCCCCTTCAGCCCACCTTTCTGGGATTTATTGCAGGTCCACATATACAAACCCCTTGAACATTTTGAAAAAATCAGTAAAAATTCAGCATAAAATCTGATTTGATATATTTCTCCAATGTCAAATTGGTTTTTGGCTAAAGTCAGGGCAATGTGAACAAAGGGGTTGTTTTTAAGAAATGAAACTCTGAAACATTAATAGTATCATTTATACTGAAAGTGGGAGGGGAAAGAGAAAAAGAGAGCTGAGAAAAGCCCAAGAAAGAAGACACAAGAAAAAAAAGTTTAATTAAACCAAGTAGGAAGAGTAAGTATTCATACCAATGTAATACATTAAATGAAGAAATGGATTTAAACCACTCAATGTCTGGCATACAGCAAGCAATCAATAAGTATTAGCTGTTATTATTATGCTGGCATTTTGCACTCTGCACAAAGATGAAGTTAATATCCACATTTCCTATTGAAACAATAAGAAAAATGTTATTGAGTGAAAGTTGTTCCATCTATAAATTAACATACCATAATGAGGGGATCAAACATATTCTTTATTCCTACAACAGAATTAGCTACAGCATTCATGGAGAGGTCCTCAGGCATCCTTTGAAACTTATCCAGATTTCATGTATAGAAACTATGTTTTAATATACCCTTTCATGTGGGACTTTATATACTACCTATATTCATTTTCTTGCCACTCTATTATTCTAACCTGGCCTAAAACACAATACCTTCTCTGCTAAACTTCAGGAGAAACAGACTCTATTTCTAATTTCCATTAGCCCTCAACTCTGCAGTAGGTCTACAGAAGTCTATTTATCATAAAATTCATATCTCCATACAAAATCAGTAACATTTTTTAAAGCTAACAGCTTTATCGAATTATAATATATATGCCATAAAATTCACCCACTTTAAGTGTACAATACAATAATTTTTAGCATATTTAGTATATTTTCAGAATCGTGCAGCCATCACCAAAAACTAACCTTAAAACATTTCCAGTACCCCAAAAAGAAACCTCATGTCCCTTAGAATCACTCTTCATTTCTCAACCCTAGCCTTAGAGACACTAATCTTCCTGTCTCTATATATTTGCCTAATTTGGACATTTTATACAAGTGGAATTATGCAATATGTGTTCTTTCATGTCTGGCTTCTTTCACAGAGCATAATGTTTTGAGGCTCATCGATGTTGTAGCATGTATCAGTACTTTCTTTTTATTGCTTAATAGTATTCCATTATATAGATATAACACACTTTGTTTATTCATTCACCAGTTGTTGGGCATTTGGATTTTTCCACCTTTTGGTACTTGTGGATAGTACTTCTATAAACATTTACATTTGTGTGGGCATATGTTTTCATTTCCCTTGGGTAGAAACCTAGATGTGAAATTGCTGGGCTATGGTAATTCCATATTTCACATATTAAGAAACTGTCATACTATTTTCCTATAAAGTGGCTGCACCATTTTATAATCCCACCACTAGTGCATGAAGGTTTTAATTTCAAGTCCTCACCAACATTTATTACCTCTTATTGATCATAATAATTCTAGTGGGTGTGAAGTGATACCTTATTGTGGTTTTGATTTGCATTCCTAATGATGTTGAGTATTGTTTTATGTGCTTATAGGTCATTAAAATAGCTTCTTTAGAGAATATCTATTCAGATGCTTAGCTTATTTTATTTTATTTTTTTTTAAAGATTTTATTTATTTATTTGAGAGAGAGAATGAGAGAGAGAGAGAGCACATGAAAGGGGGGAGGGTCAGAGGGAGAAGCAGACTCCCTGCTGAGCAGGGAGCCCGATGCGGGACTCGATCCTGGGACTCCAGGATCATGACCTGAGCCAAAGGCAGTCGCTTAACCAACTGAGCCACCCAGGCGCCCGCTTAGCTTATTTTAAAATTGAGTTCTCTTTTTATTATTGAGTTGTAAGAATTCTTCTAGATATAAGTCACTTACTGGATATATGATTTTCTCCACTATGTGGGTTGTCTTTTTTTTTTTTAAGACTTCATTTATTTATTTGAGAGAAAGAGTAAGCACAACAGGGGGAGGGGCAGAGGGAGAAGGACAAGCGGACTCCCTGCTGAGCAGGGAGCCCTACACGGGGCTCGATCCCAGGACCCCGAGATCATGACCTGCACTGAAGTCAGATGCTTAACAGACTGAGCCACCCAGGTGCCCCCTACATAGACTTTGTTTGACTGAATCTCTTTAAATAGGAGACAATATTTTTAACATAAATAATCTTCATTAATATAATTATCACAAGCAGCTAATTATACTTCACAGTCTTCTAATGTTAATTTCAATACTAAATGCTAGAAAACATTCAACAGTTATTGGTCCTACCCAGGTTCTAGACTGAAGTAGATGTAAGCAGATTCAGAAATGCTGCAAATGAACACGTAGATTCAAGGAAAGAAGTCCAACTGATTTAGGAAGCTCACAGTACAAACATTATGCTATTTTCTCTGGAGCCTACAGCTAGAAGAGATAGAATAAGCAGGGAGGAGCTCATCAGTGCCAAGATGACTCTCCCAGTTGAAGGCCTTTAGATCCCTGATTAAATAGAGCAAAGTTTATTACCAGGAAATCCTAAGTAGATGAAATGAGAAGGGCTCAGTAAGATAAAACTATGGTTGGAGATCAGTACAAGAGCAATATGGTACTTGGGAAGGACTAGTTGAGAGCCAGATATGAACCAAAAGGCAAGGAGCCTTTTGACTGAAGACGTTGGGCCACAGACGGGGTTGCAGAAGGAGTCTGGGACAAGAGCCAAATTCTGCTGAGACTCAGCTACATTGCCAAAGATGAAGATCTCTGCCACACTCTTAAGGCAACAGCAGACTCTGCAGTCAACACTCTGAAGAATACTTTTATCAGGTGGGCTTAAAGGACTCAGTCCTTCTATTGGACATCATGCTAATTCAGAATAATGTTGGACAAAACTCAGTGTGTATTCATTCAACAAATATTTAATATTTGCTAGGCATTATACTAGAAGTTAAACCATGAGCACAAGCCAAGATTAAACAAGCTCTGCCTTCATAAAGTTTACAGTCTAAAGAAAGATAAATACAAACCAGCAGTTTAAAAATCACAATTGTACCATTCACGAATGGGGAAGCATGGGGCCCTACAGAAAAAAATACTAGGAACACTACCCCAAACTCAATGAAGGCAGTAGCATCTGGCACGTATGTGGGCTTGTAAAGAGACATCAGACTGGAAGGAGGTCAGATCCTGCAATCTGATTGCAGATCATATTTAAAAGCGTGATTTTCTGAATCCTAAAATATACATTTTTTTCAAGAAGGAAAACTGTTTTAAAAGAAAACTCTTAAAAGTTGACTTCATTCTAAATGGCAATTAACTTTATCCTTAGTGTTCCTGCTCTTGCTTAACCCTGTCACCATACCTGCAAAAGCATTATTTCATTTAGATTTACTAATTTTCTTTTTGTTTAAATAGTATTACTCTTTTGGTACGTATTGAGACTAAATGATTTCCAATTTTTTTAATAATTATAATTCAGAACACTTGTGTTTAGGTCTTTTTGTTTACACCGGTTATTCCCAATCCTGGGGCACATCAGAATCACCTGGGGAGATTTTTAAAAAATACCTGTGCCTGAGCCCTGCCCCAGACCAATTCAGTTAGTCTTTGTAGTGGGGCCTGTGTATGGGTGCCTTATTTTTCCCTTTCCTGTGTGCAGCCAAGCTTGAAAAACACCGGTTTACGCTACTATTCTACACTGGCTTTTACTCTACAAAGGTATGGTTAGTGTGAAATTAAGTCCTTCAGTAAAAATACTCTGCTATTAAGAGTTTCCATGGGGTGGGGAGAGAAGAAGGTATACATAATCAAATGGGCTAGCATTAATGTAAATTTTATACAAATTGTACTTCTGCTACTGTTAAGTCTATAAAACAATTTTTATTTATCATGGAGATTACCCACCCATACTTCAGTGCATTTAAATTTACTTTTTTTTTTAACTGAAAAGAAACCTACGTGCTGTTTAGGGTAAAAGACATTCACCATTTCTACTTTAACAGCTATATTGCTCATTATAAAACTGATAGTTTTTGTAAGAATTTAGACCTGAACTAGTAAAACGTTTTCCAGTTGTACTATGTGGCAAATTGTCCAAATAATTATTGCAAATGCAAACACCATGAAGTGTATTGCCAAGGACACTAGTAGGTTAGATCCTATAAAAGAAACAATTAGAGTCTTGAGGTAAAAATAATAGAAATGAGATGACAGTTATTGAAAAAGGTAGAACTTGCAATATAATACTTTAAACATAAGTTTGTGGATAATGCTGGTATTTTAATGTGTTTGGAGTTTATCATGTATAAGAGAATGTTTCATATAAAAATACCACAACCACATATATTCTGGTCTTCTTTTTTCCTGATTTGGTGTGTAAGTGAGGGCACTTGCAAGATTGCACTTGCTATCTTTGAGGATCAGCATTTTACAACAGTTTGCTTCATTAATATGTATATAGTGTTGATTTTATGAAAAAAATTTCTTTTTATATGTCTCAATTTACATAAGCTTATTCCATATGTATAATACTATGATCAGGATACCTATATAATGTTCCTACTCTTGCTTATTCTGCAGATTGCAGATTGCAGAAATCTATAGTCAGGATAATCACAATAATGGAAAATAAAAATAATGATAGATAAAATTATTTAGTACTTTTTAACTCCAATAACTCAAATGTTGAATTCCTTCTTTGCTTAACTGTAGCTCAGCTCCAACACGGTGTACCAGTGGAAAAGATGGACCTAGAAAGATAGGAATGAGACTCTGGGAAGCTAGAGAGCAGCCAGAGAAAGGAGAAAGGAATCCTAAAGAGGTTTGGTGTCAAAGAGAAACTGTTTCTGTGCCTTTCCTGCATGAGACCCTGTGGCTAGGTAGTGACTGGTATGCCCAAGAATCTATAGGAGGCATAAGGAGCATGAGAACCTAATGCAAACAGAGGGGAAAGGTCCATCACTTGAAATTGCTTCAAGTATTGCCCTTGTGGCTTTGTTCATCATGGAACCCTGTTCCCCCAGATTTCTTCATGACTGACTCTCTTCACGTCTCTGATCAGCTGTCATTTTCTCAGTGATGTGCAATCTTTACTCCTCCTTCTTCTGTGGTATTGCATTTTATACTCTCAATTGCATTTACCATTTTCTAACATAACTTACTTATTCTTTATGTTAACTATTTATTAGTTTTCCCTTCCATTAGAATTTCATCTAACCAAGGAAAGAGATTGTCATTTTTTCACTAATGTACCTCCAGTGTTTAGAACAGTACCTGGCACATAGTATGTGCTCAATAACCGTGGTTGAATGCATGAAGACCCTTTATTCTTTTCTCCAGTCACTTGTGGTTTTTGTTTGTTTATTCTCTATCAGTGCACAAGCTAAAGGACACAGTAAGAACTTTGCTACTGGTATCTTGATGATTTTTTTCTTTCAAGTCAACCAAGACACATACTCTCTCAATCTTGAGGTCACTGGTATTAGAAGGAACCATACTAGTGTAATTTCCATATACCCATCCACAAGGATAAACATTGAGATGCCTGGACTAATCTTTCTCACTAAGTTAAAACGTAAACCTTAGATTGTAAAGGAAGAATTTGGATCAACTAATTACAAAAAGAAATTTTCCCTGAGCACGACTAGAGCAGTAAGATGAGTCACCCATGAAATAGATATAGGGATACCTAAAAATGCGTGCCATCATACATATCTGCTTTTTATAATAAAGATGACCTCTAGCAAAATTAAATAACTAATATTGATAATGAGAAAAGGATAAAACCTGTATTTAACCATTCCAAATACAGAAAGAGACAGTAAGTAAAAAATGGTTAAAAACAGAAAAGGTTTTTAAACATGAGACTCCCAAAACACAAGCAGAAGTATGATGGTATTCCTAAGTACCATAAGCAGTTTTTCAAGGCAATAAAGAATCTTTCATAAAACATGATTAGTGGAAAGCATGTTAGGAGAGAAACATTGGGGAAATTATGCTCAACACTTACAATTACATCAATCTCGTTTCTTGTAGTTAGTAACCTAGTTCATACTTTTCATTAATTTACTCTGAATACTTTCTGAATTAATATAACTAAAATACTACTCTATCCTTGAACAGGGAGACTAAAGTTCAAATTTTCAGCCTAGCAAGAGTGTACAGTTCTTCTCCAACTTTTTTTTATTGTTTTATTTTTTTTTTATGTTATGTTAGTCACCATACAGTACATCATTAGTTTTTGATGTAGTGTTCCATGAGTCATTGTTTCCGTATAACACCAAGTGCTCCATGCAATATGTGTCCTCCTTAATACCCGTCACCAACTTTATTTTTCAAGTTTGACTTCCACAATTCCATCCATTCTAGGCAATCTAATTGACTAACAAAATCCCCAAGTTGTCCTTTGCATTGCCATTTCCACACATATTTTTTACTCTCTGTAATACTCCCCTGCTTCTTCTCCACCTACCCAAGTTTTACCATTTCAAGGTCAAGTTCAGTTCCTCTCTGATGCTCTTCCTAATGAGGGCAGCCTGCATAATAGTCCTTTCTTGAATGCCCATTGCTCTGTATCTCCTATGATTTCCTCTGAGTATGTGTTACTCCATTTGGCACACATTACGTTGATAGCTAACTTTTCATGTATATAAATATTATTCCTTAACCAAATTCATGCTTGAAGATAGAAGCTACCTAGGAGTGTTCTACGTAAAATAAGAACTCTATTATTTCTTTATGAATAAGTGTCTTATCGAGGCATTGTGGTTCAGAGCCTTAGGAGATTAAAGAATTTAAATCACAAACCCAGTTTCTTCTATTAAATATTTTCTGGATTTGATCAAATAAATCCCTTTGCCTAAATCTCTTCTTATGTCAAATGGGGCTGGTGTTGCTTACTACAATGTACAAAGGTGATCTAATGGGAAATAACTTTGTATCACTTAAGAAATGATGATAGATTTAAAACACGTATTCCTTAAGCTTATATAATTAGAAATTTCTAAATAAAAGAACAAGGTAACTTATTAAAGTAGTAAATATCATAGAATTAAAGTTGTCAATAAGGTATAGTCCATACATGACATGAAAGTCCTGCCTAGTTTTGTAGCCAAGTTCTAATTAATGTTACAGATCCTTAGATACAAAATTAGATGAATGAAAGGAATTTCATACTGTAAGTGGTCAAGGAATTCCCTAGGAATTGGAGAAATACACACACACACAATTGACCTTTATAATCATGCCAACATAATTTTGAAAAGGATTTCTAAAAAATTAATTTCCTTAGAGGTTACAATTCATCACAGACAAGTATATTTTATTGTACTAAAAAAAAATAACCCCCTCAATTTCTCAACAGCTAAGCCTTACCCAGAAAATGTTTAATTCAGTCTCACAAATAACATTTCAGTGGAACCCATCTCCACTTGTATATTGAAAGTTAATTGGAAAACAATAAATTTAAATGGTAAAACTTTAATTTCCAGCCAACTTCATTTAAAAACTTCATAGAAAGTAAAAAAATAAAAATAAAAAAAATTTACAAATGCTATGCATTACCTACCTTTTTTTTTACTTGGGTTGTGACCTTAGCTTTTACATAATAAAGTTCTATAGGATATTAGGAAAATTATAGTAAAACTCTTAATGAAAACTATGAGATGTTAGTTGAGGGTGGTAATGTAAGAACTAATTGCTATATCAGTATAGGGGAGCATATTATTTTTGCCAATAATAAAAATATAATTATTTATGCTAATTTCCTAAAACATGTTGGTTTCCCAATTCTTACTGCCATAAAAAGAAAAATAACATAATTTTTAAAGTTTAAAATTTTTTTTTAAATTGAATCATTGTAATGTCTGATGATGGTACTACTTCAGTTTGAGTTTAACATTTTCACAAGATACTTTAAATGTATTTTATATTCTGCAAAATCAGTAATTACCTGTGAACTAGAAAGTTACCATTGCTTAAAGTTTTCAAAAGTTAAAGCTCTTGCCTATAAGAATCAATGCAACTGGACCCCTCTGTTATATAGTTTTAAAACATATGTATACAAGAATATGGGAAGTCTTCATATTCTTCCTGCAACTCTTCTTTAAATCTAAAATTATATCCAAAAAAATTGTACATGCTATTCAGTAGAGTGTAGCAGATCCATCACACTTCCTTTTTTGTTAAGTTTTAAGGTTAAACATGTAGACACATTGTAATACTCCTCTTAAATACTTTTGTTTTTTGGTTTCCTGTAGGGGAAGACCAGGCATGCAATCCCAAGACAGAGGTGACAGTACTGTATGACTTAATAAAGTTTAGGTTTAGGTACACAGGAGGAATCTGGTAGAGGCAAAAGGCCCAGTCAAGGGAAGACATTAAGGTAAAGAAAAGCAGATAGGACAGAAGGCGGGCCGAGAATCCACAGGTGTCAGAATCAGGGAGCATCATATGAGCACTACTACGAATATTGGCTGTGATCCTGGCCCTGGCAAGAAGGAAGAATGAACGACTCTGTTCTGATCAATAGACACACAGTATCTGCCTTTGGTCTTTCATTATCCAGCCTGTTAGATTTTTCTGGTTCTGGTCCCACTGGTCTGGACTGTGGTATGAAGAAAGCCAAAGGCTAACCCGGGAGTATTTATTTTATTTGAGATGTTAAGATTATTTGACATTACTTCAAAGTAATATTATGATGACTCCATGAATCAGCTCTTTAGAAGACTTAGGATAGAAGGAAAGACAATAATGAGAGTATCCCATAGTAGGCATGTTAATTTATTTCTCAATTTGATCTCTTATTGATACCTTGATAACTGAAAGTAACCATCTAAATTTAGATTGTCTATAAGACTGTATAATGGTTAATGTGTTCATTTCTATATTTAATTTTAAGTCGATTTAGGTAACAAATACGTGGTTATTGCAGGGACAAATTTCCTTTTTATCTGTTTTTATGATATATAAATATAGTCTTTCTATATTTTATCCTATTTTTAATTTTTAAAGTAATTTTTATTTTTGATCCAATGAACAATCATTACCTCATGGCCATAGAATATAATATGGGTATAGAATTAGTAAGAACCAGCAAAAGAGAAATCAGTTATTATTTTGAAGTTTTTTATTTACATCGCAGGGATGATGACTATGATTTTAAACAAAACATAGAATAAAGGAAGAAGAGTTAGGATTTGAGGAAATATGTAACTTTGGTGTGAGACATTAAGGGAATTAATTTGCCACCTGGATATCCAGATGGAGATGTTCAGAAGGCATCTGATTTTTAAAGACTGTGAAAACAATGAAAGTACTCATCATTAAAACTGTAACAAGTATAATTCATTCTTCAATTATTCAGAAGGTGCTTTTGGATTTTACTAGGCCTCAGGGTTATCAATGAGAAAACCAGTTGCCTTTATTATTAATTTTAAGAGCTTTTTATATGCAAATCCTTTTATTAGTTACAGTGGGGAATAATGTTTAGACAAATACATCATTCCTGGCCTCAAGGAACTTGCAGTCCAGTTAGGAAGATGACACACACATAGGTTTTTTAAAGTGCAGGGAAAGGCCATCATTATAAATGGCACCTTTGTAAACATTTCGACTAAACAGATACAGAGGGCCATATGATGGAAGTCCTCTTCCTTCCAGACATACAAATATCTGAAAAACAGGAAGTCTTTTGTTAAATGTTAATTTCTTTGCCTATAGATAAATTACATCAGATGCAAACACAGTAAACAGCAACCCTTTCATTTAAGGAAAGCTGTTTTATTTATACCCTTGAAATAACTACTCCATGAAAAAATATTGCCAGAATTATTTTAATTTAAAGGAAGAATAACAAAGCAATATAAGGGCAAAAGCAATCCCATAATATGGATAAATCAGGAATAGGACTAGGAGTCCTGTTGAACTACATGAGTTTAATGAGATTTGTAAACAAATGTCTTGAATGTCCCTATAACTAGCATTGTCTAAAAACTTAACTTGGTTTGCCAAAGTTAGCTTTAAATGAGCTATTACTAATACAGACAATAGAAAATATTAGAAAACATATGAACTATCTGAAGAATGCCTTTATTATATGTATAACACACATACACACAAACAAGATAAGGTTTAACTAAAAAGCTCATATATACGGATGTGTGTGTGTAGTTTTTCCACACAAAAAGACAATGCATTAAGAATAATTCAAATATAGATGGGTAGTATTACTTAACTGCTCCCTAGGTTCAATTCACTAAATAAATTATGAACTGGATTGGCTGTCCCAGTTCTCTGCACATATTCCTTGATTAGAACAAATAGCTTTTAGTTAAAACTGTACACACACACACACACACACACACACACACGTTCAAGAAATTTAACATCTATTCGGGTGAATTCTGCTTGTCGCTATTGTATTAACCTTTCTACAAAACGATACACTTAGAACCAATTTAAGTTTCAGTTGGTCTATATTACATTTGATTTTTGCAAACCTATTTGAAATTTTTCAGTGTCTCATACAGTTACATTCTTGAGTGAAATTTTATTAAAAAATTAGATATCTAGAAAATAGAGTACATAGCTATTCGAAATTATTCATTATTTGTCTAAGAGCGTTTCAAAAATTCTAACAGCCATCGTTTTAGGTAGAATTGAGAAATAAACCGAGTAATCTTCTGAAATATTTTGAATTCTCTTCCCTGGCACCCATAGGAAGTACAGTAAATAACAACAATCCCTCCAGTACTCAGAACTCAAAGCTAATGATGGCAGGACTGGGAGAGCTCTTTAGCTAGCTTACTATTATTCCCTGCAGCCCCTGGAATGTTAGTGCCCGTAGTGCACAGTCCTTGTAATAGTCATGTCATTCCCCCGTCAGAGAATCTAGTTGGGGATGAGTTTTTTCTTCTCTGAATTTTGCATTAAAATATGACAAACTAGTTTATTAGTTTACTAGTTAGGACCTCAGGGCAAAAATCTAAAGTTATTAGGTTAGTTGACCTGAAAAATAGGAAACAATCACAGAAACAATATGATTCTGCTTAACTTTGTAAGGGTAGGGACGCCAACATTTAATTCAACTGAGAATCAGAGTAAACAATGACAAGATTAAAGACATAGAACAATATGAATGGCTTTATAAAAGACCTAGAATTCCTGATAGAATACATTACTGAAGAACACAATCTTTCCAGAAGATGATTCAGGAGAGAATATATAACCATTTGACCTGGGTAGTTTTTAGAATAATTCTGCCTCAAAGCAAAAAATAGAATTAAATGGTCTTTTCTACAATATATGATTTATTGAAAATGATTCAGAAATCAAGTGTTAACACTGGAAACAATGATTCAACTTTATTTACACTGAACTCAATAGTCTTTTTTTTTTTTTTTAAGATTTTATTTATTTATTTGACAGAGAGAGACATAGCGAGAGAGGGAACACAAGCAGGGGGAGTGGGAGAGGGAGAAGTAGGCTTCCCGCGGAGCAGCAGGCCCGATGTGGGGCTCGATCCCAGGACCCTGGGATCATGACCTGAGCCAAAGGCAGGCACTTAACGACTGAGCCGCCCAGGCGCCCCAAACTCAATAGTCTTATACACCTATTAGAATATTTGTGAAAATTACATTTTTTTTTTACTGCATCTGAATGTGATTTTTAAAATCTGTGTAATTTTTTCTATTGGCAAATACCCAGAAGATTTAAGTTATAACAATACATTATAAAATTATCTGTAAGTATTTATCCTCAAAAGGAGACATTATAAAATTATTTGTAAGTATTTATCCTCAAAAGGAGATACTAGTAAAATGTATTTTTCCCAGCTTCCTTTCATTATATGGTTTATGAAGCTGACATTTACCTGCACAATTCTATGTGATTTGTAATTGTGTGAAGACATCCACAGTAATTTTTAAGAATGAGAATAAGCTTGGGGTTTTTCTTAGAGTTAGAGTCTACTTGATTTGTATCATGGCTTAAATCTGTAAAACAAATCAGAATACCATCAGTGTTAAATGGGCTATAAAATCTGTTTCACATAATTAAGAAAAGAATCTACTATTTGGCATGCTTTACAAATATAAATTTGGGGGATATTTTGTCTTTTGGTAAGTAAAGGGGTGAGTAAAATTCAAATCCAGAGCCACACATAGGATAGTCATGGTCTTACGATGTTAGCATTTCATGTCTCTTTGTGACTCGAATAGCGTTTAAGTGCAGCACAGACAGACCATTTCAGACCCCCTCACTTGAGGGGGAAGGAGTAGTAAAATTACCTAAGACAGCTTTGTGTAATGTACACATTACAATGCCGTATAACAGTCCAATTTAGGGATTTCTATTTTGTCATAAAATCTTTAAATAGCAGGATGATATAATTAAGCCTTCAAAACCAGTTATTACTTATATAATAGATAATAACACTACCATGCCGTTTACCCAAGTAAAACTATTAGAGAAGCAGAATAAAAACCTGAAAAGATTCGAGACATATGTTTTGAGGAGCTTTTTCTTTTTTTATATAGTGGTGGGGTACAGAGAATGCTTTAAAACAAAGGAATGGGGGCGCCTGCATGGCTCAGTCGTTAAGCATCTGCTCAGGTCATGATCCCAGGGTCCTGGGATTGAGCCCCACATTGGGCTCCTTGCTCAGCGGGAAGCCTGCTTCTCCCTCTCCCACTCCCCCTGCTTGTGTTCCCTCTCTCGCTGTGTCTCTGTCAAATAAATAAATAAAATCTTCTTTAAAAAATTAAAAAAATAAAGGAATGAGCAAAATGCAATGGTGTATAATATATTTTCTTAGAGGAAAGAGTTATGTAAAATTCAACTTCACCTTCTAGGTATAAAGTGATGATAGGTGAAGTTGTGTGCAGCTATCTTATTTATTTAGTCCAAAAGAACTATTTTAAGAACTATTTCAAGAAGAAACATGTTGTAGTTTATTTTTTTAAAAAAGTAGTGTTCAACTTATGAACAGGCAATGTTCCAAATTTTTTTGTAACCCAGAAATTGCTGGAATTTGGGAATCATTTTCCCCTAGCAGCAATGGTATAAATACTAGTTTCTCTGGTTAGTGCCCCAAAGCTTATTGAATCTATAATACAACTAATTTTGAAACTTTTGTATTAGCCTGGGTCCTGGCAGCAGAAATGATAGTAAGGAAATAAAGCATTCCTCCCTTAATCTTGAGCGTAGGACTAGCCATATAGAAGTTTTAAAAGTGATATTTATCACCAATGTCATTTTGAGTATCTATGGAGGGTCATCAACTGGGACAGATCCTATATATGTTAGCTAATGTAGTTCTCATAGCACCTCTGCCAAGTAGAAATTATTAACCCTATTTTGGCCTTTGTAAAAAGGATACAAAATATAATTTATCCAAGTGTACACAATTAGTAATTAGACTGAAAGCCCAAATCTGCCCCACTTTAAAGGGTATGCTGTTTCCATTATGCTTCATTGTTTATGGAATCCACCTTTTCCGCTGAACACACACGCTCACACACACACGCACACACACGCACACACACACGCACACACGTATATAAAAATTTCAGGCATGGTTTCAAAGTGAAGTGTCAGAGCTTAGAAGATCTTTTAAGTCTATCAGGTCACTAAGCAGTCAGGCTCACCTCAGGGGTCTGCTCCTGAAGTCATTTCTCATTATTCCTGTTGGGGTTTTGGTCTAAAATCTTAGAACAGGGACAAGAGTCACAATCAGCAAAATTGGAAAAAGTTGAAAAACTAAGTGTCCCAATTCATAATCTTTTTTTTTTTTCTTGCCTAGAGTTTTACTGGCTCAGAGTGCTTGGGCCCTATAAGAATTTTTATAGGCTTGGGGCGCCTGGGTGGCTCAGTCGTTAAGCGTCTGCCTTTGGCTCAGGTCGTGGTCCCAGGGTCCTGGGATCGAGCCCTGCATCGGGCTCCCTGCTCAGCAGAAGCCTGCTTCTCCCTCTCCCTCTGCTGCTCCCCCTGCTTGTGCTCTTTGTCCAATAAATAAATAAAATCTAAAAACAATAATAATAATTTTTACAGGCTTGCAGATGGGCTTCGGATGGGAAGTTCAAGTTTGTGGAGATCCAGAGGATCCATGTAAGAAATGGCATCCATAGTGATTCCCTTCAGCTAGAGCTTGAGAATGATGAGACCCTCTTGTTTCCCTTCTCTTAGAAAAGGTGACAAAACTACGCCAGGGAGTCTAGGCTTCTAGGGGGATGGATTTACAGAAAACCAGGAAGCCACAAAGCCCTGGTAGATCTCCAAGGAAACTAAGCTACTTGGCTCCTTGCTGTCAACCAGATGGCAGCTTCCAAACGGTCCTCTTGACGGGTCCTGTGCAGCTGTGTTTTATGTTTCCATATGGCCTTGCCAGAGCTCCCCCCCTTAAGCAGACCTGGCTTCCACAATTAGTACGGACTCACAACAAGTTAGTTATGGAATACATTAAGTCCTAAAGGCCTCATGGGGCTATTTACACCTCTTTGGACTATTTCCAGGATCCCAGATTATACTGTAAGTGTAAATTAAGGAAGTCTCACGATCCAATGCCTCTGACTGGAACATGCAACATTACCATATCTTCTGCTCCATTTTCCAGTGCTTTTCTTGGCCTCATTTTAACGATTTTATACCACCCTGAAAGGTAAACTCTGTAATCTTAAAATCATGCTTTAGAAAGTCTTTCTTTCTTTTCCCTTCTTGAATGTGCCTGATTCTATTTCTCATGCACAAAAATTGAAGACTGATCAATTTTTTCCTTTGGCATTGAAGTCTTTCAGGAATTTATTTGCATTCACCTGTCCAAGTTATAAATACCATCCAACACCTATATCATGCCATTTCTTTACTTAAAATAATAAATTGGTTTCACTTAATAAAATACAAAACCAGATGAAGTCAGTCTGTGTACCCAACGGTTGGGAACATACATTTAGCAGCTGGTGAGGGAAAAAAAGTTCACTCCCTTAGCCCATGCACAAGATCAGTTATAGATCACATATTTTAGAAAACCTGAAACATAATGTAAATGGTTCTTATTTTATTTTTTATCCATGGCTTCCATTGTGTACCCAAAGAATCGGGGTTGATGTTGTTTGTCCCTTTCTCTGTTCTCAGTCCCTGTGAGGACTTTTTCTTTGGGACCTCTCCTCATCTTCGCAGGGTCATGTTTCTTAGCCATGTTTCTCATGGATACTGGTGCCTAACAACACCCAGGTCCTTAATAAACACTTGTTGAATGAGTTTTGGAACCTGAACAAGGTAGACTATGATATCTGGAGAAATAATGCAAGTCCAAGAATCAGAAATTAATTAGCTGAACAAGGTTTGATAATGATGATGGCAATTATAGTTGGCTTTTGATGACTACTTTATATGTGCCCAGCACTGCACTTAAAGCTTTAAGAATATCTAATTTTACGTTAATTGAATTATCACAATGTCAGGCATCATTACCCCTATTTTACAGATGAATAAACTGAGGTGCTGAGAAGTAAAGTAGTATGTCCACAGTCACATAGCTATAAGTATATATTTTACTGGGATTAATATACAAGTCTGTTCAATGCCAAACTTCATGTCTTTTTTTACCCCTTCCCATCTGGTCCTCCATTTTATCATCTAGTAAACATGGAATATTTAATGGTCATTAAGATAACCAGTTTTAAGATGTTTCAGATATAAGGTGACACACATCTCAGGAAAAGTTAGAATATAATTAGTTTTGCTTATTGATTAAAGTCCTGTAAGAGACCAAGAAGTGGCTCTCCAAAGCTGAAAACTTAGGAACCTTGGAAGGAAAGAGGAAGGAGATTTTTGGGCAGGTTGAGCCTTTCTAGGGTTTTTGAGATCCATCTAAAGCTAAAGTTAGCCTTGTCTTTTTACACTGGTTAACATTTACTGATAATTTACTATGTTCCAGATACTGTGCCAAAAGTTTACATGTATTATTTCACAGAAATCTCAGCCAACCCTATAAGATAGTACTATTGTTATTCCCAAAACAGATGAGGAAACCAAGCTTAACTTGCCCAAAGTCACCTGCTAGCATGGTGGAGCTTGGACTCAAAGCCAGATATGTTTAACTCTGAAGCCCATAATTTTAACTGCTTCTGAATGCTATTTTTAGCTTATTTATCCATGTACATTTAAGGTAATTTATATCAGTGTCATTTATTTCTTTTGGTCATTTATTTTGAAATAAAGTCCATGGGATGAGGATCAGCAGTCTGCTTAGTGTGTTTGCTAGCACATACACCTGTGCCGTGTGTGTGGTGACACTTACCAAGTATCTCCTGATGTGGGCCTTTTGGTGCAATTAAATACCTCTGGGTCACTCTCAGTCACATGTCTACAAGTAACAAACTCTGCTTTCCTCTCACTCTAGATATTTCTTTCTGTCGAAGTGGATAGATTAACAAACATCAAAGAAAATGTAGAGATTTACAAACTCTGACCTGAAAAAAATCTCCATAGAAAAAGCATAGTGTCTAGGGTGATTGACGCAACAGAAATCCTACCTCACTAAGTGTATTCCCACAGTTGGTTCTGTACCTATTAGAAGGGATTATTGATGCTTTCAGAAGATACAATCTCCAGGACACTGATAGCAAATTAACTTTGGTATTAAGAGGAATTCAAGTTAGAGGTTACTGTCTACGTTAGGACAGCTTATTTTCACTTTAACTCTGAGTTATATAACCCACTATTGTTAATTACTTGCATGTATGAAGCAAAAATCCACATAAATTTCTCTTCTGTATTTATCTGTTGGGAGAAGTGACCTCCAAATTAAGCTATGGAGGAAGTGTGGAAACATTCAAAAAAGACCCATTTAAATTATGTAACTCTTTGGAAGGAGAAGGATGTTTTAGAAGCTATCACTTTTTGATCAAATCAGTATTAGTTCACTTTTATTTTAGCCAAATACACGTTTTGTAAAATAACACTAATAAGGTATGCTACTTTTCCCTACCTAAATTCTTCACAATGAAATCCAACTGCAATATTCATTTAGAAATTTGATAATGCTCTCTTGTGTGAGTTTTAGGAATATTTGAAACCCCATTGCATATAAATTATATCATGGAAAAGCTGTATAAATATTCTATTACGGCACATGCTGTTCTAAGAATCTGTCAGGATTTCCTTTATACACTCCATTTTGAGTGGTATATAAATCAGATATAAAAATTCACGTTGGACTGAAACTCTGCACAAAAGGCCTCCTCCAGAGGCAAATGCTTTTTTCAAAATGTGGTTTGAATTATGTTGGTCATTTTTAAGTTATAGAAGTGCAGAAAATGTATTTGTGGTTTTGAAGGAGAGAGATTTTTTCCATTTTTATAACTCATTAGGAAACTTTACAGGCCTTTAGACCATTTTGTGGTTTAGTTCTTCTCAGGTTTTTCCCCAAAGCAATATTAAAACTTGAACAGTGTCCGCTCTGAATCCAATGATTACTGTTCTGAATACGAATGTGTGTATGGATATATATAGTTATACATATCTTAGAGTAGGAGAAGTTCCAATAATGTCATGAGTGGGGTAGAAGATTAGGCCTATCAGTGCCCATTTTTGTTCTTGGAATCAAGTCAACTTTGGCCTATCAAAGGAATCCCCTATTTTTACCAGTTCAGTATGTATCGCTTGTAATTTTAAAGCTGCATCTTTAACTTCAGAGAAATCCTCTGAGTTAAACACTACTTCTTCTATTAGCTCTTTGACAATAAGGCTATGACTTTTCTAAATTTTGCTTCTCTCTAACAAAGAGAACAAGTTGCAGCACATTTAATAGGTATTCACTGATGATCTCTTTTGTAAAGTATTTAATGTGTACGTTTGTGTATATGAATCAGTTTGTTAAATAGTATTGAGTTTATTTTGTCTATATAGCTAACATGTTCCTGAGTAATTTCATAAACATCTAAGTTACTATTTTAGCACATGTAGAGATTATGTTTATATTATTCTCTTAATAGCATCAGTTAAAATCTGAGAAAGTTTTATTTGGACTAAGAAAGTTGGCAAAATTCACAAAGTTGAGTAAGCCAATCTTTCAAATGACTTTAAAGGATAATGAAAATAGAAATATTTTATATGATTGAATTGCTTCCACCTATGTTATATTTAGTTCATTAATGCATGAGACTAACACACTTAGTAGTTACTATTTACTGTCATATAATAGATCAAGGCATTAAAGCATAAAGAGGCTAAAATTTTTCCAATGTCGTTCCTTATGTTTTTATTAAATTCCACTTAGAATCTCGGTGTCTTGATTCCTAATACAGTTCACTCTTCATCATATTACAGTATTTCTGGTGCAGTTGCTAGAATCTTAGGTCTAGTAACAGTTAGGATGGACCACCCAGAGAACAGTCCAACATTTGCCTGTGACTTGTGGAGCAATGTGGACTTTTCCACTAAGACACTTTGAGGAGCAGAAGTGATCTATCTCCTCCTGGATGTTTTATCTGCTAACCCAGTCTCATGGAAATTAGCCAACTCTACAATAGAGAGAGCTGAATGCATTTTCTTTCTTTCTTTTTTTTTTTATATTAACAGGAGAGCAGGGTTACTAATGAGGAATCATATCCCAAATCTCTAATCTGTGAAGCTGAACATACTTATTTCTATTTGGGTCATTTTTTAAAATTCTCCATTTGCTTTTACTAACTTATACTACTTTGTGTTCTATAATATTATATTTGGTTGTAATTATAAAATTTTGTGTGTAATTTATACATAACTCGTATACTTTTGTCTTTCTCTTGGTTTGTCACTAAATCATAGCTCTTATGATTTACCTTAACATGTACTCCAAACAGCCCTATATGCCTCAATCATTAAGAAATTTTGGGGGAAGCCTATGAATATCTGAGTACTAAGAGCATTTTGAAACACAGTTTTATGTTAATCAGAAATGTTTTGAAGTATTGCATAGACATTTAAAACCCACTGAAAACAAATATACTATAAATGTCAAAATGAAGTGTTACATGTTAAGAATCCAGATTCCATGGTTTGAACTTAACAATTTGTAAGTCATTAGGCAAGCAATATGCACATTGTGCTCCCCTCCTCCCCCATCTACTAAATTATACCCATACTTTTCCTTGCATTTGGAGGAGCGATAACATGGTGCTATTATTTGAATAGCACTGACCTTGTTAAAGCCTAGCACCATTGTTTTATATATGATGAACAGTATATTTTTAAACAGAATGGCTACTTCGTACAACACATGAAATAAAGAATGACATAAAAAGACTTTAAGATTATGAAGAGTAAAGAATGTAAGATAGATCCTCACCTTGATTTTACCTTTAAACAGCCTTTTATTTGTCTATTAGGAACTTCTTCCCGTGGTTTTACAGGCTCCGGCTCTTGTTCTTTCTTTTGACAAATCAATATATAATTTGTGCCATTATTATTTGACCAAAATGTACCAACAGAAGTTTCATAACGTATACAAAACTCAACTTTACTGCCATCTTTTTGATAAGGGGGAACCAATAAAATCTTAAAGGAGAACTGGTCAGTTTCACCATCACATGAATTTGGGACATATTCTGCTAAAATGTCATAATGTGTCTGCCAGTCATCCAAGGACATTCTCACATATACTAACTTCTCAAAAGAAATATTCAAAACTCGAATAATGCCCTTCATACTTGTAGACCCAGGAGGATACTCAGTTGACTCCAGTATTGCTTTCTGTACTTGAAGTTGCTGCATAAGATCTTCTTTTGAAGAAGGCAAATCAAATAGTGGAGATAAAACATATTCTTCTGTGTGAAAAATGTCCTTCCTTAAGTCAAAACCGGTGGAAACACTTGGTAAATCCCAGCAATCAAATTCTTTGACAGACACAAGATTGAATCCAAAGGTGTCAGCGAATGAAACTCTTCTTGCACCTGAAGATGGAGTGTCCAGGTACATATCTTCAGAAGAATCAGAACCTCGTCTACTAGGTTGAGGCGAGAAGCCAGGTTTGAAAGTAGCTTTAACTTCCTCATCTTCAGAAAGAGAATCAGATAAATTAGGAACTTCTAAAAAGTTATCTTTGCTAATCTGACTAGGTTCTTCAGAAGGCTCCATTGGGCTCTCTGATATCAAATAAGGGAGGACTGTACAACTAGTAGAGGCTGATATTTGAGATACTGAGGCTTAAAATAAGTATTATGTTACAGTTGACATTGCAGAGAGGAGTCAGCTCTATAAATAGGTCCAATGGCGTGTAAACTATGCTAGCTTGCCTCCAAAGGCCTTTAATATGATAGCATCCATGTTACTCTCACCAGTATGTTTCAGATTTAACTGTTTTTAAATTTGCATGTGTTTATGAGCTGAGTTCCAAAAAGACATTTAAATCATTTTTTGCTGTGTTGAAAAATCTGAAACTCTATTTAGAATTTAAAAAATTGTTTTAACCAGTTGATCTTAAAAATAAAAACATGGACCCCTTATTTTAAAGAAAATAAAAGTAGTATCCAATACTAACATGTAGTTTTGAGCTAAATCAATCCATTGAAGCGGACAAGGGCAGACAGGAGAAAAGAAGAACATTTATAGAGTGGGGAAGAATCCAGTGCCTAATAATGATAGCTACTATTTAACAGGGACTTACAATGTAAAATGTGAACTATAAAAGGGTTAAATAGAGGCACTGGGAGTCCTGAGGAAACATGATTTAGATGAAGAAGGTATCATTTGAAATAAACCGTGAAGGGTAGGTAGGATATAGACATGCAGGGCTGGAGTGAGGTGGATTTTCCAGGTGGAAGAAATGGACTGAGCCAAGGCCTAGAACAAATAATTAATCAAATCTGTTATTTTAAACATTTGTAAGTTTCTTTTAATTAATCTATGGAAAAATATACGCAAGTAATATGTTATTGACTTGAAAATGTAAATGGGCAATGGTAGGCCTGGCCCAGGAGTGAAATAGGTAGAATAAAGTGTTCATCTTTGGCAAACTGCCATTTTTATGCCCACAAAACAGAAGTTAATACCATGACATCTTGGAGTTTGATGTGAGTTTTAAAGTGTGAGCAGCCTGTTTAGACCACCACATTTTTTGTGTTAATGTAAAATCCACTCTGGAATGACAATCATGTAAATACCTACAAAAAAAATTTTATTTTATTTTTTTTTTTTTTTTACAAAAAAAATTTTAAACATATATATGCTTTGACCCTGAAAGTTTCCAGCTAGAAATTTACCCTATCACTGTAAGTATACAAAGATAAATATAGATATATGTTCATAACAATTGATTATTTTAAAAACTCTAGAAATTATCCAAATATCCACCCACAGGAAACTGGATAAAAAATGTGACACCCATACAATAAAATGTTTTATAGTCATTAAAAAGGCTAACATAGCACTTTATATGTTGATACAGAAAGATAACTAAGATGAATTGGTAAGTGAGAAAAGAAAGTGTGCACAGATATGTGCCTAGAAAATTCCTGGAAAGACAAAAGAAATTGTTAGCAGTGGTTATCTCTGATCATAGAGGCTGAAGGTCATAGGGGAAAGGAGATTCCTATTCTTCACTCAATTAATTAAATTGTGAAAGGAGATTAATTTTTTTTTTTTAAAAAAAAGAGAGCTGCCCAACGGGATTTCTTTAAAATTACAGCTTTGTAAATACATTATAAGTTATTGGACAATTTGAATTGCATAAATAGTGGCTCACGAAATTATTTTTTAAAATTAAAAATGAGCGGTGTCTAGAATAAGGAAATGAAATTATTTGGGCCTTACCTCATCCATATAGCAAGAATGAGTGGTGACCTCATGTATTGTTCAAGAATGGAAAATGGCTATCCCTTGCAAAGTTAATGACCGTGAGCTTTGAGTAGCAATATTCCGAGGTACCTAAAATATATCACTAGGTATTCAAGGAAATTAGTAACAAAATAATTTATAGAATCAGTCAATAATCCATACAGTCATGTAAATAATAGAAGAATGAAAATTCACAGATACAATGATGTACCAAAGTAATCTAACTATTTGAGGGTTACAAGCAGAGGCATAGAGCTAAAGACCCCTGGGGTTGTATTCTCTCTCTGCTACTTATTATCTGGGTGATGTTCAGAATTTTGCTCAAACTTTTTAACCCTCATTTTCTTTCATTGTTAAAATGCAATGTTAACAATTAAATGAGCTGCATGTTAAATGTCTAGCACAAAACCTACAGTAACAGTGGCAGGCATTATTTTTATTTCTAAATACGCTTGTGAAAGGCTGATTTCTAAAACACATTAATAGATAATAGACCATAGAGAGTCCACATATATAATATTAAGTAATAATCTGTAATTTGATTTTTGTGTTTTTCAAAGACTCGAGTATGTAACACTTAACTTTATAAGACATAAAATAGCTCTACTTTAGAAAATGGTCCTATTATTTGAACTAAACTTTTCTCTTCTTACTTTGTGTCTTTACCCAGAGCACTGCTCCCTTGATTTGTAGTAATCACTGCCTCTCTTTTGAAGTGTATAACCTTTGCATAATTTTAGACAGTTGAATGTCCCCCCTTAGTCACCACTTAGCTAAAGCCCAGTGATTTTTAATCTTTTCTCACATGTCAATCCTCCAGCTCTTTCTATCATTTTGTTACTCCTCTATGAACCCCTTCCAGCTTACCTATATTATTCTGTTAATGAACTGCCCCCAGATGAATGCAGTATCACAGATCCAGTGTCTCTGGAGCACGGAAAGAAACAATACTGGGTTCAGCCTTGTGACTTGGTGTTTGTATTCAGTTAAAATTCACATCACCTTGCTTCTTTTCCACATCATAGATCAGATCCACATCCCATTTTCTCATATTCACCACTACTTCAATTTTAACATGACTTGTACCGTACTCTTCTTCAACCGCTTAGGCGTACTTTTTTTTTTTTTTTTTTTTTAACAGAACTAGGGCTTTTTTTTTTTCCCTTAACAAACTACAGCTCAAGTTTTCATGTATTCCACTTCTTTGTATTAATCAAAGATTCTCAAAGGTAACTTTAACTTAAAGGACTGTATCAGTCAGGATCCCAGGAAGTGGGAAATCAACATCATGCTCAAAATAAGATAATTCCTTCCAGAAGGGCTTATTTACAAGCGTCTATTTAGAAAGTATAAATGCAGAAAAGCCCTAAGGACTAGTGCAGTAAACTGGGGGCCAGTCACATCAGCATTGTTACCATCCTTCAAGGGATGAAGAAAGGGACAATCATCTGAACCCAAAAGCAAAGAGTGCCCTGAGCTCCCTACTGGCTGAAGAGGATCAATGATCTTTGGTCAAGGGACACTGCCAACCAAATATGACCTTGCCAAGAGAGATCCAGGAACAAAAATATACTGAACTTACTCTTCTCCTTTCCTGTGATGTCCTACCAGGGCTACACATTGGCCAGAGGCTACGGGGACTATAACAATTCATTCAGGTCAGCCTCCTGGTATAGACAGCAGGATGGAGAAGGGTGAAAAAAAGTAGCAAGCGGATTTGGAGGAGCAAACAAAGATATCAGAAATTAAAAGTTTATTATTCAGTTATCATTACATGCTTATACATTATGTTTAAACATATGTAATTTAAAATATGCATATATGTTCCTCTTGCTTAATACACATTCTATCTCAATGCTAACTGAGTTCCTGTTACCTGATATTTTATTGTTACAGCGAGAAAATTTGAAATATCTAGCATTCGTAAACTGATCCAGTGGAAGTCATAAATAAGAAATACTGAGTTTATCCACAGATAGCTAAGAAAGAAGTAATCTTTTTTGAGACTAGTTATAATGTCACATTTGTTTCCTGTTGGCATAAGTCTTTGCAACCTAAACTCAAGAAATATTTTGTCAAAAGAGAAGCCAGAAGAGTGATTTTTAACCAAAGATACATATCAAAATCACTGAGAGGTGTTCAAACTACACAGGCTCAGGTGCATCATCAGATCTACTGAATAGAGCACTGAATAGAACTTCCAGGTTGGTGATAATGCACAAGTGATTCTGTTAAAGATTGGTGAAGATGCATAATCTGCGAGTCTTTTGGACCCTATAGGGTCAAGGAGTCAGGGACTTATGTTCTAGTTAGAAAGAATCATAGCTATCATCCCTCAAGTATTATGCGGTTTGTTTTAGGATTTTTTTTGTTTTTTGTTTGTTTGGTTTTTGGGGGGGGGTTGTTTTGTTTTTTTGAGAGACACAGAGAGAACATGCGCACAAGTCGGGTGGGGGGAGGCAGAGGGAGAGAGAGAATCTTAAGCAGGCTCCACACTGAGCCAATGTGGGGCTCCAGCTCACTACCCTGCGATCATGACCTGAGCCAAAATCAAGAGTCAGACGCTTACCCAACTGAGGCACCAAGGCACCCCTGTGCTTTTTTTTTTTTGTATAGAGTCTATAAAATAACTTTTATAAAAAATGACATAAAAATTTAGTAGAGTTATAGAGTAGCAGAACTTTAAGGCACTTAGCAATCATTTAGGCTGGTCCCCTCACTTTCACATAAGAAAACTGAAATCTGAAACAATGATGACCCCATCATTTAGTAACTGAGCTGGGACTTGATCTCAGCTCTCTCTTGCTTTGAGTCCAGTGTTCTCCATATTATCCCATACATTCACCAACTTTTAGCTTTAGAATTCAAAATTAACAAAGTAATCATTTTTTTGAAAAAATACACATTAAAATTCATTTGTTCTAATCCAGTTTATTTTTTTAAATCAATTAACTTTTGTGAACTTTCTTTTTTCCATTTGATGAAAGATCTCCAGAGTGTCCAGATAATTTTTCTTTATGACAGAGTCTCTCAACCTTTTTTAACCTTTGCTGCCTTTGGTAAATATAACATCTTACACTGTCCTCTCTCTCCCTCAGAGACTCTGCTGTACTCCTATTTGGGAATTACTGATCTAAGTTATAAAAATGAATTATATGATCTTTTGATAACTAATATTGATACTTAGTATTTTAAAGGACTATTAGTTAAAGACACAGGTTGGCTCATCAGATGCCAATTACTGGAAAAAATCCTCTGTAAAGGTGCATATCTACCAATAGAGGATGCACAGATAAATCAGCAGAAAGTGGAAATTTTGCCAGGTGAAGATAAATTTTTAAAGGTACGTGTCATTTATCCCATGGAGAGATGAATGATTCAGTGTAGGTAATTGATCATGTTATAGCAGAAGAGTTTGTCACCAAAAGCAGCATCCTCATTCTTTAGCTTAATTTACAAAAGAAAAACTAGTATAATATTCAAGCACCAACTGCTTATTTTATATGGATTAAATAATGCGCTTTAAACTCCTTTGATTGAAATAAAAACATATAGATACAGAGTTAAAGAAATCTAGAGTTCGAAGTTTGCTAAGCAAGCAAGCCTCAAGGCTAAACGCTTCATTTTACATATAAGAACATTGACATCTATGTGGTCAGCTGGACTCTTACCTTGGGGTAGGGATGAATCCAGCACTAGCCCTAGAAGGAAAATATGTTAAAAGCTTCTCAAAGACAGGTATAACCTAGTAATATCTTAATAAATTTTTAATTGACGTTTATGGGTCCTTTGGGTTACTTACTATAGGCAAAAATTTAGCATTTACTATGGATTTCTCCCAAAGTTCCAAAGATACATATTTGCTTTATGCAATGTTTGGCACAGTTTTGGGTAAAGATGAATACTTAATACCTCAGTAACAACTTAAAGAATCTTAAGCTGAATTTGCCGTGCAGGTTATGGTGCCTAATAGTGTTTAATATTATAAAAAAAGCCAGCAACACTGTCAGCATTACTTAGCTGTAGTTGTCTCAACTGTACATATTAGTTTAACAGGCTAGGAGCTCGGAACCTGTGGTATATACACCTTGCAGGGTAACTGGATGGAAACAAAGGATCTGAAAATTCTCTAAAATTATATGTTAAATTTGTGCGTGTCCACATTTAACTGTGTTGAGTATACAAAATTTACTTCCTGGGTCTCTGAGCCAAAGTTTTAAGAATGATTGATATCTGCAAATGATGATTTGACAATCAGGAGGAGGCGGTCCTGTGAATTACAAGTAGAATATGTGCCAGTCTGTCCCTTTCATGCACCTCAAGTTCAGCCCAAACTGAATCAGTACCCATTATAAAAATCTCTTTGCTATGCAATATGAAAAATACATGACGATGTTTATATGAACACATACACACATTATGCATATCTAATCTGACTATTTAGGTGAGAAATAAATAGAACTTGCTTAATTTTTCATAAGGCACTCCCGGTACAGTGAATAAATATATTAGCATCATTTTAAATTTTCTCATCGCAAATCATCTTTTATCAATAGAGTAGCCAACTGTTTTGGATTCTTTTAGATTTTTCTTAAGAATAAAAAAGAAATCTAGACATAATCTCTTGCTTAACCCAGTAGCTTAGTCACCTATATTTTTTAAATCCTATAACAAAGAATTGTGAAATATGTAAGGAAATTAGAAATGTATGTTCTTCCAGGTGGAATCAGCTTGAAAGTTTAAATGATTTGCTCACTGATGATCAGTGTTTGGAAAGTTATTTGGTAGAACACATTTGGGAGCTTGTGTTTATTCATTATGGGTTAAAATTGTATCTCCTAGAGTAGGAAAGCTCCCTGGAAATCATTCTGTCCACCTCCACCCTTTAAAGACTCCCTTTTAAGATTTATTAACAGGAGGGCGCCTGGGTGGCTCAGTCGTTAAGCGTCTGCCTTCGGCTCAGGTCATGGTCCCAGGGTCCTGGGTCGAGTCCCACATCGGGCTCCCTGCTCCGCAGAGAGCCTGCTTCTCCCTCTCCCGCTCCCCGTGCTTGTGTTCCCTCTCTCACTGTGTCTCTCTCTGTCAAATAAATAAATAAAATCTTTTTAAAAAAAAGATTTATTAATAGGAATGTTTCTATCTTTATCTTAGATGAATTTAGTGATAGCAAACTGCTTCATAAGGCAACATATTCCACTTTTGAAAAAAACTAATAAAGAGTTCTTTGTCATTTCATGCCACAATCTAATTTACATTAGTTTTTGCTTTTTTATTTTGATTTTGGAAGCAGCATTTGATATTCTCATAAAAACTTACTATGCTAATCAAAATCTTCATAAAAACGTCAACTGAAGCAAAACTTTTGAAGTATTATATTCATGCAGAAAAGTTCACAAATTATTAGTGTACAGCTCATTGAATTTTTCCCAAAGTGAACTTAGCCATTTAACCACCAAGTAGTATGAAAAAATAGATTACCAGTGCTCCAGCCAGAAATCCGTCTCCTATTCATTCCCAATAACTGCTTCGCAAAAGTAACCACCATGGTGACTTCTCACACCACTGATTAGTTTTCTGGTTTTTGAGCTTAAGTTAAATGGAACCAAATTCTTTCATCACAGCTAATTAGTAAAGGATGGAATTAGTCCCAAAGCTAGTACCCTTCATCTACTCACCACTTTACAATAAATTCAATAAAATCCAGAGGGGAGAGAGCAGCACATTATGAAAAGAACACTTGAGTCAAGAAAATTCTATTTAAAATATGGTTCATGGGGATGCCTGGGTGGCTCAGTCAGTTAAGTGTCTGCCTTCAGCTCAGGTCATGATTCCAGGGTCCTGGGATCGAGTCCCACATCAGCTCCTTGCTCATTGGGGAGCCTGCTTCTCCCTCTCCCTGTCGCTCCCCCTGCTTGTGTGTGCACACTCTCTCTCTCTTTCCCTCTCTCTCTCTCTGACAAATAAATAAAAATCTTTTTAAAAATAAATAAATAAACTTGTAAAATATTACACTTTTCAAAGCACAAATTCATTAGATACTATTGCTTTTGTAATGAATGCTTTCTTCTCTTTTTGGTTGTGTAACTTCCTTTTAAAGACAGTACCTTACAGTGTTCACTTTGCACTTGAATAACCACAGAAGAGAAAGAAGAGTTGTAAATGTTGTATCTTTTTCCATTGGAGATGTCAACTCCCAATCTTTCTGTCTCCCACCCCCAAATCCCATAAGCCCATCTGAAAAACACTCACACAAACCATACCAAAATAACCCAAAAGAACCTAAGAAGTTCCTAGAGACCTAAAGGGTAAACAGACAGGGATAGGAAGAATCTGATAATATCCTTTCTACACTTCTGGAATTTAAACTTATTTTAATTTGGTAATTCCCTCAGAAAGGTTAAACATAAATTCTTTCACATCCCTAGCTCCCACAGAATGAGAATATGATTTCTAGTCATGTTCTCTCATTAAAATAAAATTTCAATATCATAAAACAATTAGATGATCCCCAAGGTCCTTTTTAATTTTCTAAATCTGACTCTTATGACCCATGAAGTTTATTGCAATGTGCTTAAACTTGTGTGTTGAATTGTGCCTGTTTGTTCATTGTGTGAGTAAATGTGTGTGTTGGGACAGGCACTATCGATTGACTCCCCAAACTTCCATTTTGTAAGGCTCACTTCAGTAAATATTAATACTCTTACCCTCTGCCAGGGTGGATAAGAAAGTGCCCTTGCCATTTTATAGCAGGACGTGTAACTTAACTTCTCCATTATGAATTAGACAGTTTTTTTAGGATACCACAATTAGTGTTCATCCTTTTACTTCCTTAAGTGTATCAGTCTGTGACTTTAATTTTAAAAATTTTAGTTGATAGCTTTCCACACATTATTTAGGTAATTTGTGTACATCACATATACATCTGGCTGAACCACACTAGATTGCTAGAGTGAATGGCATTTCACTCTTTACAGGCAATCTGCATGCCCAAGAAAAAGACCATGAAGATATAATATTGTAGTTATCATCAAATTCAGATCAGACAGCATTATTGGGTTCTTACTTGCATACTATTGCAGGATTGACTCAAAATTTCAGCTTAATTTTCTGTACTATTTTCATAGCATGAAGTAAAGGAGGGCTAGCTGTTGAAGAGCTGGAAAAGAATTTATATGGTATCATGTCTCCCACAGCTCCAAGCGCACAGCCTTACCAGAAGATGTTTGTATACTACAATATATATAAGCTGGAAGGGATTCTAGAAAGTCTGTAGCCCCTCTGCTACATTGTATTGTTTTGTTTTTAAAGATTTTATTTATTTATTTATTTGACAGAGAGAGACACAGCGAGAGAGGGAACACGAGCAGGGGGAGTGGGAGAGGGAGAAGCAGGCTTCCCGCTGAGCAGAGAGCCCGATGTGGGGCTCCAACCCAGGACCCTGGGACCACAACCTGAGCCGAAGGCAGACGCTTAACGACTAAGCCACCCAGGCGGCCCTCTGCTGCATTGTATTGTAAAAGAAGCATGTCTACAAGGAAGAAGGGAAAATTTTTCCCCTCCTCTTATTAGAGCACTAGCAGCATAGGCAAAGCTAGCATTTGGTCAGCTGGCTCACAATTCAATGGTCTTCCCCCTCAAACCCTTTAAGTAAATCTTGTTCAGTATTTAAAAGAAGTGCTTAAAATGTGTCCCTCTGCCACTCCTGAAGGTGTCCTGATAAGCAGCTGAACCCTTCTTTTCTAAATATTTTTATTGCATCCATACGTAAGACTGGGATGGTATTTAAACTCTAACTCTGAGGATCAGTCCAGTCCCCTAAAAGGGAGCGGTATCTATCCTCTTTATCCAAGCAATCACACTGGGATCTTTATCATACTCCAAGACGATGAAAAAGTCTACAGGTGATTCCTCAATTGATAAAGGAGTCCTATATCACTGCTATATCATCATTTCTCTGCTTATCCTCACTTGGAGGTGATTTCTCCACTTCCTATCTGGAGTCTAAGGAAGAGTGCTTTGTGTATTTCTGAAAACCTCTTTAAAAGAACGACTGAACAGGTTTAATATATTAACAGTCGCCACAGAAGGTCTCGTATGTATGAAGTTGCTTATCATACTCATTTATATAAGAAGCCCTATAGGATAAATTTCCATCATGTATTATATAGACTTACTTGAAAAGACCTTAAAGAATAATAGAGCACAAAAGAAAAGAGACTTATCCATGAAGAAGTAGACTAACATTAGATCATTTTCAAGTATAGTTTCACATAAAATATAAAGATGTGAAGGAAATGATCCATTAAAAACCAATATCAGGGAATTAGAACCATTAGAGGAGATGTGATAAATATATACTGTCACTACTTCTCCCTGGTTACAAAAATTTTAAATTTAGGAATGGCCTATTTCCTTTCCCCAGGAGAGTAATCGGAATTTAAATTGGGGGCGAGGAGGTGCCTCATAAGATTTCCTATCTAGAACTTTCCCAGACATGGAGAGAGGGGTCAAAAATATGTGTTAGCCTGCTTGGAAGGTGATATTTTCTTTTACCCTTTAAACACTGAAACTTATGGCCACTGTAGGAAAGAATTAGGATTAACCATCTTATATAATTATAGGTTAAATCTTCTGAACATAGGTGAAGTGAAAATAGAATATGAATAAAGTTCATCTGCCCAGTCTAAGATTCAGGAGTGGCATAGCAATCTCTGTTTCCAAGGCTCAAATTACTACAATTATCATAGCATACATGGTCTGTGGCCTGACACTGCAAATTTCAAAAAGGAAACCAGAGTATACAGAGTAATTTTCTTCTGCTCCATGTGTCCAGGTGTCACTCATTCACCCTCTACTGAAAGTTGGAGTTTGGAGGCCAGGTAGGTGAATTTACTTTCCACACCATCCCTATGAGCTTTTGTCTAAATTATCTGGCTATACAAAAGATCAGCTTGAAACTTACTGCTCACCTCTTATCTAGTCAATGGTTTGATGGAACAGCAAGGAATATCGTTAAAGACAATGAGGCAGCAACTCCTTTAATTATTCTCTCTTAAGAATGTGCCATTTCAGACCATCTATTTCAGATTTGGAATCGTGACATTTTAACCTCTTCTTGATTAAAGGTTTCTATCTCCATCTCAAAGAATGCTTACTTATATGTAGTTTCTCACAAATGGCTTAACCTTTCTGCAGCTCAGTTTCATCCCTTATAAAATAGAGATAATTACAGGGAGTTCTATTTGCCCAGCATGTGGCAGGCATGCTCCACGCATGGACTCCCCATAGGTCTTCATATGGAGTTCGAAATATGTCATAAGAACAAAGACAGAACCGAAAACAGAATTGGGACTAAAAGCAAGACAGGGTATCAGGCATAGGGGAGTTGAATGTTGGTGTTCGAGAGTCCGTTGGTCCTTTGGGATCCTTCTGCCTTTTACACGTTTCATTCACTTACCTAAACAATTATAAAAAACATCATGCATAATAAGAAATAGAACTTTACAACTAGCATAAATTAAAACTCTCAAAATGTCTCATTAGGCTTAGAAGTAATGTAGTACTTTCCGTTTTCTTAACAGTTACAGAAACAAAGTTGGGAACTTCGGATGAGATTTGAGTTTTCAGTTATTTTTCTAAGGGAGATAAAAGATGTGGCATACTGATACTTCAATGAAGAAGTGAATTATTATCCCATGATTTCTCCATTAAGAATAAAAACAGCCTGCACTTGGAGAAGGGTTTGTATAAATTTTTTAGAAATTTTAGTTTTGAATGGCACTTATGCTTCCATTTTTTAATTATACAATTTTTATTTTGTCATTGGTAAGTGCAAAGTTGTAGGCAATTTTCTCCATCAATCATTAGTGATTATTGGTTTTAATCTATATTGGTAAATATTTTAGAAATGTTTCTCACACAATATAGATAATAAATAGTAAATCACCATAATTATGAACACATCCTTGAAGTATTTTCTTGGTATTAGAAGTATGTAGAGCTGTTACTAGTAACATGCTATCAAAATGTGATCCATAATCAGATATTAATTCGATACTATTGATAAACACTGCAGAACATTTGTATGACTTCAGGTTTTTTGACCACAGTATTCACTATTAGCAAAATGTTGGCAGCCATAAAGTGTCCCTTTTATGACTTACCTCTAGTTAATAGAAAGCCTTACAATTAATTTTAAAATACATATGCTTAAACCAAAATATTTTCACATGGTAATATCTCCTTGTCTTAGATAAAAAAGCAGGACCCAGGCAAAACAAGAGAAATTGATTCTATGTCAATAAATTATGACCTTCTCTTTCAATAAGTGGTTAAATGGAATGTTTTTATTCATTTTATGTGAAGGAGGTTGAAGTGGAAAGAAGTTCACTAAATTATTATTGACTTACCTATTATTTTTAATAGGCTTAGAAAATCAGATCCTGATAGAATTTTGACAGGAAGAAACTATTTGCCAATAAATAAATCCTAGTGTGAAATTAATTTACTCTTTAGTTTGGTTGCTGAAACAAAATTCTAAATCTTTAAATTTCCTTCTAAATATAGTAGTTCTTTGTGGTATTAAACATGTAGTTAATATAGTTCCATTTTGTATTGTATCTTCTAAGAAAAATGGAGAAAACCTTCTATGTATGTTGCAGCTCTTTGAAGTTATACTACTACTTTCAGATTTGATTGTGAGCATTTATTTATTCCAGTTTCATTATTCTTTCTTGACCAGGTAGTCTTTTGTCTTTATTTCTTTCTTGTATCAAAGCTACTAGCAAATGCAGTAATAGCATTAGGGACTGTATGTATAAAGGCATCACATAATGGGGAAAGTAGCTGATCATTTCTCCAGCCTTCTCCACTTAACCCCAAACAGGCTCTCACTGACTAGAAGAATTTTAGTAAGAGTAGTCTTCTTAATTCTGATCAACAGAGAGCACAGGGTCTAGTCAGGAAGGGCTGCCTCCCCTGTGTCTCCTTGAGTGTGGCCAAGTGTTCATAACTCCCCTCGACATGCACACGTGATCCCAATTTTTTCCCTGAGGTGGAGATAAGAGAAATAGATTTCCGTGCACATAAAAGTAAATAGCAAGATAAATATTGTCCAAAATTTTTAAAATCGTGAAATCATTTATTTTGAAGCAAAGGTCTATAACTACTCTTAGAAACCTCATAGTAGTGTCAAATGCTTTTAAAATAATTTATTTTTTATCTTTTTTTAAAGATGTATTTATTTGAGAGAGAGAGAGAGCACAAAAGGGGAGGGGCACAGGGAGAGGAAGAGTGGGAGAATCTCAAGCTGACTCCACGCTGAGCATGGAGCCTGACATGGGGCTTTGATCTCATGGCCCTGAGATCATGATCTAAGGTGAAACCAAGAGTCGGAGGCTTAGCGGCCTGTGCCACCCAGGTGCGCCCTTTTAAAATAATTTAAACTAAATGAAGATTAAAGGAAAACTCCATAATCTTTAAAACAGTGGTCAATAAACTAACTTCTCCAGTGGGAATGGTAGAGCAACATGGAGTTATTTCACACTGAACTGAATAAAAACCATCAAAAACAAGGGCTATTCTTATGTTTAATTATCAAAGCAATTGATTTGACCTAATATAACTCAGAATACTTGATAGTAATTATTTCACACTTATACTCTTATTTAGTCACAACTATTGATAGGAGCTGGTCATCTTTCCCACAATAAAATCATGTTCCTGACCTATTATCAATACACATAGAATATAGGAGTTATTTTTTAGCTACCAATGATAGCTTTGACCTCATTTTAAAACACCTCACTTCATTTATCCTTAACAAGGGTCTAGATGAATGACTACAATTCAAGGCAAAATCTCTGGCTAGAAACTCAAGAGCCAGAATAGCAAAGATGTTTGGTTCTTATACCAAGAATAACTGGCAGATAGTATCTCCCAGGAGCACTGTGTTGAGAAAAATTGTAGGTCCAAATTCAACTCAGTAGGAAAAATGTTATGGTAAAATCTTGAATGAGAGCAAGAAGCAGGGAGTAAGCTCTGAATAGGTGCTGGTTACTATGGATTTCATTAATATTTATTCAGCACCTACTATGTGTAGGACTCTGAACATCACTGCAAGAGATATAGAGATAAATCAGTTACCGCCCTTGACTTCAGGAAGGCAGCAGGGTGAGGGAGGAAGAAGAGGTAAACCAAATCAAATGAACTGAATGATAAATGTTACATATGAGGAGAACAGACAAAGTTCTAATCAGTTTAGGGGTTTAGGGGAGAGAATTTTAATTCAAAGGATTACTTTAAGATTCATGGAGGAAATGGTAAAAGATTTCACAAATATTGTTTTGAGGTGAAGAATGAGTCTTATGCCATTTCCTGAACACATGAAAAGCCTGCAAGTTTACCAAATTAATCCAAGTATTAAAATCGAAATTTGGCCAGTAATTATAGTTCAGTGTAATGGAAATTTGTCCAAACTTCTATTTAACTATTCTATGATAGTCTAGATTTGATTTTTCGTTTTTTGTTTTTGATTCCACAGCCAGACTGTATAGTATGTTTCTTTACTTCCCCCTCTAAACTGCTAGACTTGCAGCAGGCGACCAAGGCTTAAGGATTTAATTGATATTTTGAATCTGTCAAGAACCCCTCATTTGGACTCTTGAGCCTCCTGGTCCTATTTCGAGAGTAGCCTGCCCCATATAAGCCATAATACAGTTTGTAAATTGTCCAACTTAGCTGTTCAGCTGCCGTAGTCTAAAGTTTAAAAATATGTAAGTGGGTCAGTTCTAAAATTAATTCAGCCTAACTTTGCCTGAAAACACTAAGAATATGACCCATCATGAGGGCCCAAATATCACCCCCAAGCAGACAGAAACAGTCCCTAGAGAACAAGGGCCCAGAATGCTGGCTCTGTGACATGCTCACTCTACGGCCATGTCTGCAGCCCTTGAGGATAACCCAGGGTGTGCTGATCCTGCTGCTCAGACACGACAGGTGCTGGTTTTAGCTGATGCACAAATGAAAGTAGTTTGATCAAATGAAATGTTTAAATGTTAACAATCATAACTAACATTTATTGAGCATGTATAATTTACTAGACATGCATTTAACCTTCTAATAATTAAAAAAGAGGCGTTATTATTATGCCTACTTTACAGATTTAGAAACTGGGTCTGGATAAGAGGCGTAGCTGGAAGTTGAACACAAAGTCTCAAAAGTCTGTGACTTTTCTCACCACCTTATACTACACTGTGCATGTATTGCTTTCCTTTGTATCTACTCATCATTTATTAAGCACTACTATCTGTCAGTCACCATGCTAGGGATTCAGAATATAATGACAAGGTCCCTGTTTTCAGATAACTGATACAGTGATGGAGACTGCTGTGGACAGAATTATGTCCCCTCCAAATTTATATGTTGAACACCTAACCCTCAATGTGACTGTATTTGGAGATAGGGTCTTTAAGAAGGCAATTAAGATTAAATGAGGTCATCAGAGTAGCTCTAATCCAGTAGGATTGGTGTCCTTATGAGAAGAGCAAGGGGCGCTAGGAGTGTGCAAGCACGGAGAAAAGGTCATGTGAAAAGATAGTGAGAAACAGCCATCTAAAAACCAACAAAAGCGGTCTCAGTAGAAACCAACCCTGCTGACACCTTGATCTTGGACTTCCAGCCTCCATAACTGTGCAAAAATAGATTCTATTGTTTAAGTCACCCAGTCTATAGTATTCTTTTAGGGCAGCCCTAGCAGGCTAATACAGAGACAGATACATATGTCATTTTCTATAAAAGAATATGAAAAGAACTAACAGATGCACAAATATATGGGAAGAATAAATTTTAACTTACTTTAATAAAAATATGAAGATGGGTTACAAAATTTAATTCCTAGAGAATATACAGTTTCTTTATTTTTGTCTGTAACTAATCTGGTCTTCAAGAGGCCCCATCTGTGGTTTGTTGGGAGAGGCATTAACTAACTGTCCAACCCATTTTAAAACTTAGACCAATATGACAATAGAAATAACATGTTTGGATAATATTCAACAACTCTGGGAAATGTTTAGTCTCTCAGATTTCTTACTCTTTGTACCACCTCCCAGGTTCTTCTCCAACATGACATCTGGGTGTGGGGGAAGGGTGGCGGGGGGGGCATTCCTTGGACGAGGTTGTCTGGCTCCTCCAGCTCCCAGTGATGCTCCTTAATTGCCTAGTTTCTGGGTGCTCTATGGTCCTCCCATGCTGAAATCTGAGCAAGTAAATGGTGAACCATTCTTTTGGCTTCTCCAATGTGCAGATTGCTCCCCTAGTAGGTTCAGCCTCACTTTTACTCATATTGCTGCTATAAACACTGAGCTGAATATCCTATTCAGTACCAGCCTAGGTGGTCCACTCACAGAAATACATCACACTGCCAAGTCTTGGCAAGTCGCCAATCAGACTCTTAGCTACCCAGGGGGCCTATAATACGCAGGAAAGGGTAAGAGTGAATTGGAAAAATAAAATTTCAGGCTGTGCCTTCAAAATTACTCTGTTATAGCTGAGCCCCAGCCAGAATGGTATAAGAAAGAGTATGAGAGCCACTCCACCCATAGTCTCAATCGGGCAAGGCCTTACTCTTTGCAGTGATATCTTTACTCATAGAAGGGATGTATCTGTTCAGCATATTCTCCCATTCTCTCTTTTCTTGTCACATTTCTCTAGGATTAGAAAGGAACAGGTTTTTTTCTCCATCCTCTTCCTGTCTAGAAAACTTACATAAATATCTATGGACTAGGTCCCTAAGTCTGTGTTAATGATAGACATAATGGAATTTGGAAACTCCAATTCTCAATCACTGAAATCCAGACTATTGCCTTGCCATACATTCTACTCTTGAATACTAATTACTACTTCTTTCTTTTTCTTTTCATTCCTTTTGGAAGAAATCTTAACCTACATCAAAGCAGAAAGATCATTTCAATGGATTAGAGCTCACAAAAGCAAAGGAGTAAGCCACAGGAATAATATTCAACATAGAGATCCCATTAAACATTTGCCATGTAGCTAAAGGTGAATGATTGATTCTGACTTAAAAATTATGCTTCCCAGAAGAGATAACCTTTGAGCTGAATCTAAAAGGAAAAAAAGAATATTCGTTAAAATATTTTTAGGAGTGGCTCAGTTTAAAAATGCATAGCCAGTGGTTCTTTTCTAAAGTGGGCATATTTTTGTAATACCAGAGAATTCACAGCAACAACAACAAGATAACTTGAGAATCATACCCCATAAATATGAAAAAACCCAAAACTCTTCCATTAGTTCACACATACTATAAAGCACCTATTACATGCTAGGAATTGTACCAGGTGTTACCAAAAATGAAAAGATGCACTCCCTACTATCAAGCAACACAACACACGAGCATATTATTAAAAATGTTTAGCGTGCAGTAGGGCATATACATCTTAGAAGAAAAGAAGAGTTATAACCACTAAGTAGCGTAAAAATAATTTTCCAAACGACGGAAGTCAAACGTTTCATAGTAAAGCCAGGACTGACCCTTATGCTAGGGTCCCCCCTATCCAGCTGTGCAGAGTCCCACCTAGGGTCCCCCCATCCAGCTGTGCAGGGGTCCTCGTGGCACCGTAGATGACATCTTGCTTGCAGTCCATAAGAAGAAAGATGCTAAAAGATTCGGACCAAATATGTATACAGGAAAGCTTACTGAAAGATTATAGGTAGAAGAGGATATTTTGGCACAAATGATTATTATTGAAATTATGCTTTCAATGATCACTAAGACTTAATTGAATCTTCAATAGAAATTTTGAAGTTTATAAGAAAGAAGTTACATACTAACTATTCTTTAATTTCATAGCACTCTAGGAAAACTTTACAAAATACCATTCTGAAAACATAATGTATAATCATTCTCCATTCATAGAGTAAGGAGTCTCCTTTCTTTCTCTTAACCCGTGACCTAATTTTATGTAAAAATCATATTATTGAATACAAAATAATATAAGTGGAAGTGAGGCAGGTAGTAAAACCACCTTACATAGCAAGCATGTTATGACTAAATACATATATTGTCTTTGATTAACTAGTCAATAAAGTATTAAAATTATCATCTGTAAGTATTTTTAAACTGATGACATTTTATAAGTTCTGACATTACTGCAAATGGTGGGCACAAGATGGAGTTTCAGAAACACATAACACTTTACTTCTGTTCTGTTCTATTGACCCTGTAATTTTAGTCCAACAGTAAGTAAAAGTAGAACTTCCTCTTAATACGTACTGAATTTGTATCCAGCAAAGTCTTGAATATCCTTAATGAAAGTGGAATCTAGAAATGTATACATTAGACATCCAGTGGTAGCTTCAAAATTCTACATATGTGGGGCTTCAAGGCAGAAATCCAGCTAAGCCAGGGGTCTTGTGTTGAAGCTGCATTTACAGAGCAAATATACTGCCCTCTGTTTTATTGACTATGCAGAGCAAATCCACTGTTCTGCATTTTATTGACTATAAGATAGTCAATAAAATATCAATTTTTAAAATACTAATATTTTATAAAATTTCATTTGGCCTTTACATAAATTTAAGAAAGTATATATTTTTCACAGGAAAAAATTACCATTCTTTTTATTTAAGATTGAATTTAAAGTATGGCTGAGAATTAACATGTTTTCACTCCCCAAGCCATTCAGTGGCACTGCCATTGTAGACACATAAAATCCTATGTGGATAACTCCCCCATCTTTCTAATGCTAACTCTCTTCTAAACTCAAGAGTTGTATATTTACCTTCAGTCTCAACGGCATATTAAACTTACTATGTCCAAATCTATGTTATGTTTATAACTTACTACACTCTCCTCAAATATTTTTCTCTCCCAGATTTTCTATTTTAGTTGATGGCACCAGCAGCCAGCCAGGCATCAGACTGGGTTTATTCTTAATTCTTCCCTTGGCCTCATCTTCAATTATTAATTCCTTCCATATCCCATATGAGGCATCAGCATCCATTCAATGATACAGGCCAGGAATATGCAGCAATTATGTCCAATACCCCATCTATCTAGCTAGAGAGAAAATGATAGTAGCAATGTAGATAGTACTCCCTCATCCCTGATGCAATCAATTACCAGGGCCAGTAGATGTTACCATCTGTAAAGTGTCTTGAACTTAGGCTTTCAGGTGGTAGAGAGGTAAATCAAGCTGAGGTATGTGTGAACTTGTATACTTGGAAGATTCAAGTATACAAGTTCACACAACTTGAATACTTTAATTTCATAGCAGAACAGCATGCAAAAGGCAGAACTGGAATGGTGTCCATGTAACCAAAATAGAAATATAGAGGGACAAAAAGGTCCTGGGAGTGAATCACAAGGCAAAAGCTCAGTCCCTAAAATTAGGTATAATACCTGAATGAATCAAGAATAGACAACAATAATGTGAGGCTCTTTACTGTGAGACTAGGATCTTACAAATTTTCCCTGACTAGGGACAAGATTAGTTAAAGGATCAGAGGCAGAACTGAACAAATATTTATGCATATATATATATATATATAAACATAAATGCATTCATATATACATACATAAAACAAATTCACAATATACAACAATACACAAAATTGCAGAAACAACCAGTTATTAGTCTTCTTCAATGCATAAGTTCCAAAGTCCAAATTTTAGGTTCTAATTTCTAGGTTCCATTTACCTTAATCTCTACCATATGATGTTGGAAGAGTAACCTATGTACTCTGAGCCTCATCTGTAAAATAAAGATTATAATACCATCTACCCCATAAGATTGTTGAGAGGTTTAAATAACTTCAGGGGAGTTAATAAATAACAAATTTTATTATTACCATTATTACTCACCAAAACATCATGCAGTGTAATCTTTACCGAGACCTAATTTCCTTTAGGATAACCATCTGCTCTATTTTTTCTCTCATCACCATACAGATAGCACCCAAATCTGCATTTCAAATCCAGAGAGCTTGCCTGCACCTTACTTACCTTTACTGTTTATTTGAATGTTTCCACTTGAATGGACTTTCATACATTTTACAAATCTGAAACTTAATACATCATCTTCTCTTAGTTGCTGTACACACCCATAACCTCACCAATACCTGAGAACCTGGGCCAAAGAGACTCTAAAGAATTGTAGGACAGTGGACTCCTCCTTATGGTAAGTTAACCTTCATCTTCTCAGCTAGATTGTAAACTCCTTAGACACTTAGGATGATTCTTCTGTTTGCTCTTGTGAGGCAGGGCACCCCCTGAGAGATAAAATTTGTATGTTTGGGTGGGGGAAAGGGACAATGGTTCTCTCATTGTCTCAACTGAGAGCTTTGTCACAGAATGCCCTTTGTTTCCTTGAACAAGTCCTCCTACCTAGACTTCCCCTCAGAAGACAAATCACCATGCAGTCCCTTAGGGTAGTCGCCTTGGTAAAGCAGGCAAACAACCCACTATCTAGAGAAAAATATTTGAGAGTTTTAGAAGGAAAGATTACCTTGCTCTTAGGGGTTTGTACCCAGGTAGGTATCAGATTCTGGAACTAACCCTAACTCAGCATTCCTGAGATCAGCCAGCACACTGGAAATGCCGACAAAGCTGGAAATCGAGTTCCAAACCCCCTGGAAGAGAGAGAGATTGTCTTCCCTTTAAGACGCTGAGCCCGAGATCTGGAGCAGCTGGTACCGTTGCTCGTCCAGAAGAGGGCCAGGCATGAGGGCAGCACTGTGTGGCAACAAGAAGCAATTCTAGAGTCCTGAGCTTGCACCTCCACCCCCCACACATACAAGTGTGTGCATTAGCGCCCAGCCCGGGTACTCGGGGAGGAGGGAGAGGACTAGCTGTAGAGAGAAGTGGGAGTTGGTTAGGAAAATATTTACCATAAGGCAGATGATAGATGAAGACCTCATCTAAGGCGAGGGTGATGGGGCTGATCACAAAGCTGGCAAGTAGAGACTGATTCTTCCAGAAGAGTAAGGGATCTGGAAATCAAGGATGTTGGCTGGCGAGAGAGTAGTAGAATCACAAGAGTTGACAGAAGAATCAATCTCCGAGATAGAGAAATTGAGTCAAATGGTGAATAGAGGGAGATGAAAGTGTGGGTTGAGAAGAGAAGAGATTTCTAGAAGATTGCCTATGGAGAGCAATACTTTGAAGCACGGAAGGCCCGAGTGACAAAGTGAGTGGGAAGACACTGCAGGGGCTGCCGTCCGCACGCTCATTTGAGGGGCAAGACTGACTTTGAAACAAAACTATGAAGGAAGCGATGCCAGTGTTTCATCTTTCCTTTTGGAATGCCTCTTTCCTTTTATCCCCATGAGCTTGTCCAGGGCCTTTGGCTCTTTCCTCTCTTTGAAGGATCTGCCCAGATATCTGATAGCTCATTCCCCAGGTTCCTTCAACCTTCATTGTAAAATGGCCCTCTTATCAAAAATTGCCACCTCCTCCCTGGGAAGCGCGAGCACGCACACGTGCGCACACATCTTATCGCCCCTCCCTGCTTTTCTCCTGAGCACGTATCAATATTTAACATACTGCACATTCTTTTCATTTCTCACTGTTTATTGTCTGTGTTTCCCATTAGAATTTAAGGTCCCTGAGGACAGGGATTTTTGTCTGTTTTATTAACTCTCTAGCCCCAGTACCAGGAACAGTGCCTGCTGCATTATTATATGGGCTCAATAAATATTTGTTGAATGAATAATCAATATCTAGATGGGTTTTTTTGTTGTCACAATGGCTGGCCTCCTTCACTAGGGATTTGCATGTTCACAAGCCACCACCAGGGAATTTCTGCCAGTAACCACTGTTTTAAATGATTCTTGAATCAGTTCCCCACTCTGTTGAAAATTATCTGTCTCATTTTCCGGTTTCTTGGAATTTTTCCAGATAATTGGGAATTATTTTTGAGAAAATTATCTAAGTGAATGTAGATGGTTAAAATTAATGTATGGCGCAATCCATATACTCTTTTCCATTGCAGGGGTCCTCAGCGACTCCTCCCAGAGAGCCAGTAATGTGAAAATTTCAGGAAATGTGACAGCCCGTTGGGAGAAAATTTGAGGGCACGAGAGTATTAAACATCCCATGTAGAAAACTGACTTTGCCTTCTATGTGTATGTTCAGCACTGGGTCTTCCAATGTAATTACCCTGGCTTCAAGCTAATGTGTCATAAAAATGAAACTTAGTAAATTCCATAGCTATTGACTAAAATGGGTAACTCATTTAAGGAATACCTTTTTAGCACAGATATGGGCTTTTTAGCCAAGACATTTTTACTTGACTACAATTTAAACCAATTTCCTTTTGTTTAGTCCACAAGGAAGAGTGAATAGCTAGTTCTTGTTATTTATCTTTCTCACAGTAATATTGTGAAGGTTTAATAAAGGACAATACAATACTTTTGCAGGTATAAACTGCAAGAGAAATCATGATGGCTTTATTCTTAAGTGGTTCCATGTCACCTTGCTATTTCATGCTTGTCATTCACTAATTAAATGTCAGTTCTCAATAGCTACACAGGGAAAAGTGTTATTTGACATAATCTAAAATAGAATCTAAGTACACCCAATTGTGCTTAGATACAGATACTCTTTGTCCTCCCATTCCTCACCTTCAGCCAGTCTCTCTGTTCTCCTTCATCGTTCTTCCCTTCCCTCTACTGCACACCTGCCATTTCCCACCCCATTTCTCACCATCCCATAGAATAAGTGAATGCTCACCCCCTCCATCTGTTATTATTTAATATTAACCACTTCCATATCTACTGTCCTAGCGTTGTACAGATTTCCTGCTGCCTTTGTGTTTTGGCTTTTATTTTGTTTTCATATCAGGGACTGTGTAACTAAGGATGACTCAGCTGGAACTAAGACCCAATGTTAAATAAACTCACTGTGACTAAAGTGTACGGTGAAGAGAATGTGAGAGCTAAAGATTGGCAGAAAGAGGCAGCCCCAGTCTGATTTACCCGTGGCAGGATTACACTCCCCCACCATGGAAACAAATGTGTGACTTGTCAATGGAAAGACAGCGTTTTGCAGATAAGATTGTTCTTAGAATGGGGAACTTGGGGCGTTAACCAGCTTCTGTAGTCCCTCATTTTATCTTCAGCAGCATTAAAACCATGAGCAGTATTGTGAGAAAATATAGCTGTCTCTTGAGAAAGAGTCCATCAAATAAAAGGAGGAAATCTATCATAAATGACACTTGTTTGATATTCTCCACAACATCACCGTAAGGCAGGAAACTAAGTTTTAGAGAATTCGAATGGCCCGCCTGGCTTCACAGAGAGTGGTAGTCAGAACTCAAATCCAGGTCTTTAGAATCCGTACCCAGGGTTCTTCCTGTTTTGTTATATTATATACAAGTCTGTACCTTTTCTGACCTGTATGCCAGTAAAAAAAAAAAAAAAAAATGTATTGAAGTTCACTCCTTCCCTATTTGAATGAATATTTGCCTGGTATTTTATTATAGTATAAAGTGTACAATACAGGTCATCTATGTTTCAGGTAAATGCCTGTTGTGATAAAAACCATCACAAAGACGCATCTTGACTAGGTAAGCTTTTTCCTTAATACATCGAACAGTCACGTTGGTCTGATTATATTCAATTTTGCACAACATTTAAATGCTTTCTCCAGTGCAACTTTTATCAGTTGCCACAGAGAACAAGTATTATGCACACTGTACGTATTGGGTATAGGAACAAACGCAGACATGAACTGCGAGTGCTTTCCTTCTACTCCTTGTGTTCTAAAAGTCAAGTGTCAACTTGTTGTTGTTGTGTCTCAATAATTCCTCTTCAGACCTGTCAAACACCTCAAGGAAATTCATCCAAATTCCCAAATTTTCACAAAAACATAATCCCACAAAAAATCCTAAGAACTCTGATTAATGAAAAGTGGAGAACTAGTTGTGATGTCTCTTCTCCAATACCATTTTCAAAATATGTGTTGCATTCCAGTTGACTTCAAAGGGCCTGTATGCCAGCTCTATTTATCCTCTGAATTCTGCACAATATGCCCTCAAAGGGAACAGAACTTTGTTTTAACTATTTGTATATTCCAAAGCATTTGTTTTATGTACAAAGCAACCACATGTATTTTTTAAGAAAAGGTTGAATTCTAAAAATAGTAGTAAATATGTCTGAGGATTCTTGTTTGCTCTTTCAAGACATCTTACTAGTTTTGCTTGCCAAGATTGTTTTGTGCCGGATTACAGATTTTTTTTTGTTTGTTTCCAATAGGGATATTTTAGGGATATTGTGCATGCCCAATATCCAATGCCCCTTCCTAACAACATCGTGGTTACTTTTGGAAAATTACATCTTCCTCATTTTCTGTAATCTTTGTGAAATCCTGGGGCCCTCCCACTAGGAAGCCTCAGGGGAGGATACTTTCTTACATTGCCTCCATACAACAAGAAGGAAGGTGTATGACCTAAATTTGGCCGGACTAAAAAGTTGTAATCTTGGATAAGTGAAGAAAAAAAAATAAAAAAGAACAATTGGAATTCCATTCTTCCCAGAGTGGTCTCAACCAGTCTGTTCTTCTTTGTAATTGAGGTAAAATCTTACGAGGTTCACATAAAATTAACCATTAACCATTTTAAAGTGTACAAATCACTGGCACTTAGTACATTCACAATGTTGTACTATCACCTCTATCTTGTTCCAAGACATATTCATCACACTGACAGCATTAGGCATCCCCATACCCACTTAAGCAGTTACTCCCCACTCTCCCCTCTCCCCAGCCCAACAACCACTCATCTGCTTTCTGCCTCAATGGATTTACATGTGATGGATATTTCATGTGAATGAAATCATGCAATATGTGGCCTTTTGTGTGTGACTTCTTGCACTGGGCGTAATGTTTTCAAGCTCCATCCCCGTTGTAGCCTTGATCAGTGCTGACCAGCCTGTTCTTGTCCCCAGCCCTCTCCTAGCTTTCTGTTTGTATTCCTCTGCTCCTGCCTGGGTTTCTGCACCTGCCATGCCCAGCTGTTCTGTTAGTGCCCTTCTTTCCAGTCTTTCACATTTCCTTTTTCCCAGTGGTGAGCTAGTCATTGGTTTACTTTCCCCCTTTTTTTTTTCTTTTTTTGAGAGAGAGAGAGAGCGCGCGTATGCAAGAGCTCACAGGAGTGGAGGGAGAGGGAGAGAATCTTAAGCAGGCTCCAAGTTCAGTGCAGAAACAGAGCCCAACTGGGGACTTGATCTCTTGACCCTGAGATCATGACCCCTATGGTCATCTGTCCCTCCGTTTTGATAACTTAGCAAGAAATTAGCTCAGTGAGAAGATAGGTTGGTATCAGAGGCTGAGATCCAGAGGCTTCTCCTTTCCTGAGGCCAACTCCTCTAGCAGGGAATTTACACTTGAATAGAACACATTCTATCCCTAAAGCCCCTTCAGCTGGGTGCATGCAGCCAAGCGAGGCCCAATCTAAAACCCACCTCTACTGGGGTTGTGAGAATTTGGAGGAGATAGACACTTTGCTCCATTCTTGCTTGCAAGTTTTTTCTCTTAATAAAACTTATTTTATAGCTATACCATGTGATACTAGTGGTATGTGTGTCCATAGTCCGTTTGCCAATATATAAAAAAGCCAATTCATAAAAGCCAATCCAATAAATATGATGAGAGGCACAAACATAAACAAGACCCAAATCCTTAAACAACTCAAGTCTAGTAGAGAAAACACCATGGACACAAACTAATATAAGATGAACGATGATGTTTAAATCATAAATCCTTTAAGATCCACAATCAAGGAGCGTCCAGATTTTGCTTCAACACTTCCTTTGAAGAAAGAATTCACTCTTTCTTGAGGTTCATGCTAAACCTATTCCCCCATAATCTATGTTTGTGTGTGTTCTTCCCTTTAGAGCATCAGAGAGGAAGCCTATCCTTCTTCCAGCCAACCACCCTTCAAATATCTGAAGATATCCAGATATCGCATCAACATCCACTCTCAACATCCCTAATAACTTCAGTTGTCTTACAGCTACAAAGCGCCATGGAGACATAGGAGGGAAAGACCTCTTTCAGGTGGGTACCTGAGTGATATTAATTGAATAAACAGCATTTGACTTCAAGTTTAAAAACATTTTTATAAATGAAGGCAAAAGGAGTGTTATTCTGGGTGGAGTGAGCAGAGAAAGCAAGGTTTATATTTGGAAAAGTGAAGATGGGATCCTAAACACGTCACTAGTTCAACAGAGAGATTTGCGGAAGAACACTAAGACCATGTAGGTAGGTTAAGAACACAAACTCAAGTTTGTAGTACAGATCATTAGAAACCTTGAAACAGTTTCAAACAGAAGAATGACGTCTACAAGATAAGCTCTGGGAACATTATTTGGGTGTAGAATGGAACCTAGAGAGAGGAGAATAACTAAGAGGTTATTATGGAACTCTAAATGGGATGTAACAAATGCCTGAAATAGAAAAATGGTGGGAGTTATGATAAGAATGGGTGAAATGCAAGATACAGTGCAGAAATAGAATCACCCTTCATAGCACTATCGTGTCTGTCTCTTTACTTTCATATTAAGAAATCACTGCATAAGAGCTGTAGCTTATAGACGTCTACAGGGACAGGATTTATAGACGTCTACAGGAACAGGATTTATAGACGTCTACAGGGACAGGATGGTGAAGTAGAAAGCAGCTGCAGTCACACAGGTTATCTCCCTCGTTTCAGAACTGTTGCCATGCACAAATTATTTTACATGGGAGTCTCATTTGCCTAGTCTGTAACACGGAAGTAAAAAAGTGTGGTGGTGCCTGGGACAATGACACTAACTAAATGTTAGTTCTGTCCTCTTGTTCTGATTTCACTTAAGAAGTTTTGTCAAGCTGCTTCGGTGTACTAGGAAATATGTTTGGTGATGAAAGCCGCAGAACTTGATCTCATGGTACGCAGAGACCGCTGTGTGAGATACACAAGTGTGGTAGATTGTATGGCTCACAATTACTGCTTCTGTAAAAGGATTGTAGCTTCCAGCCATGGTCACGTGACTTGCAGGGCTTCTCTGGGAATCTTTCCCACCCCACTGACTTCAAGAATGTGAGCATACGCAATGTATGCTCTACCTGAGGGTTTTTAAGAGGCATTGCCGTTTCGGCTATTCCTTTTTCCCTTCTGCCGTGAAAAGGACGTGTCCCAAATGTAGGTTACTGCTGGAATGAAGGGAACTCATGGATCAGAGCCGCAGTTTTTCCTGCAGTTGCTGCAACCAAAATGTGAGAATGAGAAATGGACCACTGAAATTTAGGGGGTTTTGTTGCTATAGCATAACCCAGCAAATAATAATAAGGATGATGATAATAATCACAAATATAAAAGTGAATAAGTAATTGCAAAAAAACTGTGATATAGATGAATAAAGAAGAGGGACAACCAACTCCATCTGGGAGGAGAGATGTAGTCAGGGGGAGACTGGAGGAGGGAATGATGCTATACCAGAACATGGAATCAAAAGCAGAAATGGGTTGGGCAAAGGAAGGGCTCCCATGAAAATTAGACATTCTATGTTAGACCAAAGTGCGAACAAGGGACAGAACAAGGGCTGTTCAGGAAAAGGAAGATAGTGAAGTATGGTGGGAAGTTAGGATGCATGTGGTGATGACATGAACTCAAAGCTTGGAAGGCTGACCCTGACTGTTCAATGGAGACACGGCCTGCCTTAGCCATTCCCAGAAGTTCTGACCTTCTTTTTTCCTATAGCATCTATCGTCTTCTAATACACTGGAAAAGTTACTTACATATTATATTTATCATTTACTATCTCTCTTCCACCACCAGAATGTAATCTCCATGAGGGCAGGGATCTTTCCCTGTTCTGTTCACTGGTGTGTCCCAAGCACTAGGAACAGTGACTAGACATAGTAGGTGCCAATAAGTATTTGTTGAGTGAATGAATCCAAGGTCATTTAAAAGTCTCCAAAGTTGGGGCGCCTGGGTGGCTCAGTCGGTTAAGCGTCTGCCTTCAGCTCAGGTCATGATCCTGGGGTCCTGGGATCGAGTCCTGCATTGGGCTCCCTGCTCAGCGGAGAGTCTGCTTCTCCTTCTCCCCCTGCCTCTCCCCCAACTTATGCTCTCTCTTGCTCTCTCTCAAATAAAAATAAAATCTTTAAAAAAAAAAAGTCTCCAAAGTTATACTAAGTAGTTTAGGTTTTATTCCGACGAGTATTGGGAGCCATGGACAATTCTAAGGAAAGGAGTAACTTTGCATCTCAGAAATATTACTATAAGCAACAAATGGATCAAGGATTAGAAGGAGGAAAGCAACAAACTCTGTCTTACTGCTTCTTCTTATGTGAAATCTGAAATAGCCATACTGTAAAATGTGAAAAAAACAAGGTCTTTAGGTGCTTATTGAATGTTTCAAAGCACCCTGAAAGAAACAGGGGTAGAAGGTGAGTGGGGCTTAGGAAGAATTGGGCGATTTTAGGGTGGAATAAAAGAGTGAGAAAGCCAGGAAAATATGAGATTTTAAAAGAAAGAAGGCACAAAGTAGGGTAGTGATAGGACTGTGGGGGCAAACAGAGTATATGAGTCACTTGTATGTTTAACAGTGGTCAAAATAGACAAGGTTGAGAGAAATGATGGAATTAATTCCTCAAGGTTAAAAAATGAAATTAACCTCCTATACCTCTCATCTCTCTCTCTCTCTCTCTCTGTTTCTCACTCTGTTTCTCTCCCTCTCTCTGCCTGTTTTTCTCTCTCTCTCTTTCTCTCTCTCCTGGTCCTCACGTGTCTTGTCTTGAAGTGTTACAAACTCCAAAACTAAATACCAAATACCACTTAAGTATATAAGGTTTGTAGTAGTTGTTTCTTTATCTCTCCAAGAAATTATTGATACATAGTACAATGCTGCAGGTCATTTTATATATAATATCTTCTGCACTAAGATAGTAGTACCTACAGGAAATAGGAATAAATTATTAATTATTCCTGTATGTTTAATCAATAGTTATTATAAACTTTCACTGATTATTTTCTTTCTTGTGGCTTTTTTTAACTGTAAAACAAATGTGTATTTTTCTACATGTTTATCTAGGTGTAGAATACAGAAATTGAAACAGTGGTTTTTATTTGTTCTACATGTGTATGAAGGATTTAATCCTTTTGCGATGTTATCCATCTATAATCCTTTTGTTATTAATCATGAGATTTTAATGGCGAATTCTGAAGTGTTTTTTCCAAGATAAAAAAAATGTGAAAGACTCAGGTTATAAACTGTTTATCTTCAGGAGTGCCTGGGTGGTTCAGTCTGTTAAGCATCCGACTCTTGATTTCAGCTCAGGTCATGATCTTGGGGTCCTGGTATTGAGCCCTGTGTTGGGCTCTGTGCTCAGCAGGGAGTCTGTTTCTCTCTCTGCCCCTCCCCCTGCTTGTGCTCTCTCTCTCTCTCTCCCTTTCTCTCTCAAATAAATAAAATCTTTAAGAAAAAAAAAACCTGCTTATCTTCATACTTATTGTATTGTAATTTTTTAGTTCCAGTTAGTGGGTTTTTTTTTAATATTAGCAGTTCTAACTATTTAGTACCTTGACTTAACACTGTTATAAAAAGAGGATGATTTACTGTTCAAGCAGACCACTGGTGTTCAAAATTGACTTCTACAGTATTTTAGATTCAATCAGTCTATTGACTGAGAAATTTATTTCATACTGTTAGAAAAACCAGTATAATCAGATAATTGGTGTCTGTTCTAACTGAAGATAGCCTTCTAAATGGTCAAAAGGCATTCAGTGTTCATGAGAAAGGAGAGTTTCAGATGGTCTCTGGAATCCCATCTATTGGTGTCACTTCTGAATTTTTTGCAAAGTGATATTTTTCAAACAGCACAGATGAAGACGTTCTGTCATTAAGTCATCTCTATCTTATATTGGCCTTCATTCAAAGGCCATTTTTACCTGACCTGCAAATAGAATGAATTTAGCTTCCATTTAGATACAGTAAGGACAATTTTCCCTTCCACCAGAACCAGAATGGAGGAACAGTGGAGGCCGAACATCTATCAGCATGGGAAGAGGATTTACGGGAATACCTACCCAGCCAACACGAATGACTTTCTCTATAGGCATTTTAGACAATAGAGAAAATCAAGAAAGTGGAGACAACAATGGGAGTGTGACATCTCTTCAGAAGATTTATTTGGCTCTCTAGGGAAATCTTACTCTAGATACACTAGGATATATTTCACCAAGTACTCTCCTAAATCCCGGATCCTATGTGGAAAATAACTTACCTTAATAGTGCATTAAGATTACAATATTTTAAAATACATATTTCAAATGTAAAAACAACTATATTTTATCTGGAACAAAGTTACCATCATTAGCACTGGACTATGAAGACCAAGAAAAACTATTTAAGTTTTTGCTGTGAAAGTTTTATTAACTATACAACCTAACACTAACCTTTTCCTACCATAATTAATAGGAAATCTGATCACATAGACAAGTACAATTTTTATATCTTCTCTTGTTTGTAATCCTTTTCTTATACTCCCTATGTATAAATATATCTTTTAAGATACAAACAGTATACACCTTTTTGGAACATTTGTTACAAATGAGCTACAAAAATAAAAACTTTGCTGTAGCGTACAATGCATTTAAATAGTTTTAATCAAAATGATTTTCTTTTAATTAAATAAAAATCAATAACCATAAGGATTTATTCTTCATAGATATTTTTACTTGTCATTTTTATTTGTCAGATAACACAAAATAAAAATATAAAAATAATTTTCTTGATTCTACATTTAGTTTTTAATTATTCTCAATGTCTTCTATGCTGTTATTTAGGGAATTAATAAGGGTCCTATTTAATGCATGCCTTAGGAACATTAATACTAAATTTTAAATATTAATGTTTTCCAAGCACACACAAGCTAATAGATCCTCCTACATAGAACATGTGCTGTTAGTTGTTTAATAAAATGCATAAAAATTATTTATAAATCAATATGTAGTAAACAGTGTGGTTATGCCATTATATCGTAAGTTAGGTGAAATTTTAAAATCTTTCTCATTATTATCTTACCATTCAGTTGGTGATGTCAACTAAAATTAGTCTCAAACCTGGGCCAATTGTACTCACAAGCTGTTTAATAGACCACAGCTGACTTAATAGTACCTAGGAATATTCACTACTGTCTTTAAGAGCAAATCAATGTGGTAAAATGTAATAAAATATAAAATATTTAAAACTTGCCTTGTGACAACTGTAACTTTTAATGAGTGGGCAACTTTTTTGAGGTTGGTTAAGAGGCTGATGAAACTTAGTGTGTTAAAGAGGAGGGTACTTGGTCCTGCCACACCTGCAAACGGGGCCAGGCACCTTCTCGCAGCCTCGCCCCCACGAAGCGGCCAAGACAAGGGCCAGGCACTGCAGTTGAGGTTCTCTGGGCTCTGATGAGCCAGCGCTGCAAACTGTCTTTTTTTTTTTTTTTAAATTTCTGCAGTGATAGTACTACTGATGCTGAATATGTATAATGAAATAACACCATACATTGCAAACTAAGAGAAACTCTATATTTTGTAACATATATAGTATGTAACATATATTTTCTTTAAAAATAATCATCTGTAGTATCTTACTGAATATCAGAGAAATGGAATGATAGAGTTTCTATATATTTATTGATTGATATTTTACATAATTCATTTTAGTTCATCTTTACGGTTACTTTCTAGTCTTAGCCATTTATCCCAGATCTGGAACTGGTCTTCATTGTCTGCTGGAATCACAAAATACAGTAATCAACAATGAGAAACTCCTGGTTACATTTCACTGAACTGGAAAGTCAAACGTCTTTGAGTAATGAAACAAGGAAGAGGAGGGTGGATATGGAGAAAAGATACGGAGAAGCTAATGTAACGATGTGACTCTTCAACTTAAAGTTTACAATCTAGTTAAAGAGATGGAATCCACATGAGGTGTTTGTACAGATCTAAAGAAAATGTACATGTATAAAGCAACATTACCAGCTGTGCTAATGAAAACAGTATAAATTGGGCACATAGATTTTGAGAGGAGGCTGAGCAGAGGAAAGAATCACCAGGAGCCCGTGCTAGTATGATTTCTGTAAAGGTTAATGCAGTGATTGACAAGAAAACTGGATTTCTACAAAGTAGAAGGAATGCTTTCTAGGTGGAGTGCTTCTTTGAAAAAGCACAAACTATGGACTAAGTGAAAATGTTGGTGGAAGGAAATGCGATTTATCTAGAAGAAATAAAAATCTGTGACATATTGTTGTCCACGGAGAACGGCAAAATTAAAAAGAAAATCTATAAACCAGAGTATACTCTAGGGATTAAATAAAAATATATTACATGTCACATAGTCTTTGTTACCATAAGCATCCACGTGGGGCTGTTTATTAACTATATTATACAGATTTTACAAAGAAAAGGAGAAGAGTGAAATATTCTATACTCAAAATTATTAAATAATATTCCTATATTTATTTCAAGATCCTAAAAGAAAAAGCAATGTAGAGCAAGTTCAGGATCATAAAATATTAGAATATCACTTAGATTAAAGGAAGAAAAGAAGATACTTGAGTTTATGGTAATTGTCAGTATTTGTAAAGTTTTTTAAAAAGGAAAAAATGAGCTTAGTAGCATCATGAGGAACTTAACATTAAATGTATTTTCTAGTGATAGATGATTATGGCTAAAAAACAAAAGCAAAGGGAGATTCAGGGGACTGTGTGAAACAAGCCGGGGAAGGTTTATGTGAGGAAAAGGTTAGAAAGAGTCGAAGCAGCATTTGTAATAGAACACTTGACTAAGAAGCTGGAAACTGATTCTCAGGGTTACCTCTAACACTAAGTAGCTAACCCAGCTTGTCATCTATTAAAGTTTATGAACCTTTTGCAATCATTTCCAATTCCATTCTTTTGAGTCAATAAACTGAGTGTAATGTAAGAGGATGGATAATGTCTTCTGGATTTGGACTCAGAAATCAATCAGCTCTAAAGAGAATTCTGAATATTAAAGATGTCTTTACTAAATAAGCATTTTTTCTAAATTGTCCTCTGTGGTATGATCTAAATGGCTATTTTCACTTTCTTTTTAAATCTATATGGGGAGTCAGAGTATATTCAAATAAGAGTAAAAGTTTGACCTTTCCTTTACTGCTCGTGAATGGAAAATTCTCTTTGACATAACAGATTTTGTTTTGTTTTGTTTTAAGTAAAGGTTTTTTTGATGCCGTATGGAGACCAGTTTCTATCAAGTACTGATTTCTCTCAGTAATATTCAGAGAACATTTCAGGGGTTATCAACCAGTGGCACTGATCTCACTGAATGAAACCAAGGATAATTATTGATGTCATGCTCATTTGCTGTCATGCAGAAATACTATTAGAGAACAAACTTCCCAAAATATACTTTCTACTCCTGATTTCAATGATGTTACAATTCCTTATCTAGTTCCTCGCTTCCTTAAGGGCATCTAACCACAAGACTCCGACTGACCTCAAAGGAACTTGATTAAGTAACCTTCAAATTCTCAAAACAATGATTATCCAGTATGTAAAGAAAAGTAACTATCAAAGTTAACCCAGATGTTCCTGTAATGAAGATTCACTGTAGATCATCTATTTAATGAGTTAAAAGCAGAATATGAAAATTCAAAAGAAGTAATGCCAATATTAAAATCTTGGTAAAGTGCAAATGACCTGAGGATATTCATAAGTAGTCATTATTTACAGTCCCCAGATTTCCAGAACAAAAGAAACATTTTTAATTTGATTTCACCCTAAGAAAATGACCAATAGAAAAGAGATACTTGGTTGGTGAAGATTTTAAGATAGTGCCAAAAAAGGGGGGGAGGGAGGGTACTGGCAATAGAATATAAACATGAAATGCAGTAAGTAAAGATAGACTTCAAGAGTTTTCATAAACATTGTCATTCATACTTACAGAATTTACAAAGCAAAAGGGAATATGAAGCCTTGTATGGTACTTTCTAGTTTTTAAATTGTTTCCTGCTTTCATTGATTTACTTCATCAGAACATGTCCAAAAGGAAGAACTGTTAAGGTGATTATTATCTTCTGTGGGCACTAGTTGAGAATATTTTTCTTATGCTGTAATTAAAAGCTCTAATTCTCATTAATCATAATGAATAAGACGGAATATAAAAGTTGAATGGTCTAAGAATGCACCTTAGAAAACAGAATATTGGAAAAGGCGATTTGCTGTTATTGTAAAACAAATGTTGAGGAAACTATGACTACAAACAAAAGATTGAATAAGGTATCCTAATTTGAAGGGTAAAAGGCAATAAAACAATTTCCACTGCACGTATCAAAAATCATATTCAGATAGGATAACATTTATGCATAATGTTAATTCCCTAGTTTTCTGTTTTAATTTACCTGAATGCATGTAAAAAAAAAAAAAAAAAGCTTCTATAGGAAAAGAAGGAAAAGAAAAATATGTCTTCTTTTGTTAGTTGAGGTACAACCTCATGTACTTGAATTTAGTAAGAAATGTCAGAAATGCTACAGCTGGTAATTGCAGAGTGAATCTAAATCAAATAATAGCTTTTTAATCATTAGAATGATCATAGTAATTTGAAAGGTGAACATAGCAAGAATGATGTTAACATAAAATTGTTGATATCAAAAACCGAAATTAATACTGGATCATTTCCATCATTAATCAGGAAATAAATCTCTCTTGCAAGAGAACTTTCCTAGAGCAGCTAATAACTGCTATCACACTTTCCTGAATCCATAAACCAAATATAGATCGAACAGTGACTGATATTAGGAGCCTGAAAGTGACAGTTCCCTCATGAATTTCACCAGACCACGTGACCTCTGTGGTATTAAGACTTGAAGGAAAATTATCTCATCATGAAATAATTCAGCAGTCAGCTTGATGAGTATGCTGTACTGCAAAACCACAGATACCTGTGTCTAGCTGATTTTCTGCCATTATCTGCATATTTAGAGATTTACTTGAAAATAGAAAAAGATGGAATTAGTAATAAGTTTTGTATTAGTATACAATAGTAGCAAATACAATAAGAATAGGTTAAATAAGTGGGAATAGGGCTAAAATGTGGCCTCTAAATCTTTGCTCATGATTGTTACTGGCATGCCCCAAATCACCATTTAGATGTTATCCATACCTATCAAATACTTTTCCATGACAGTAACATTTCTTTTTAGTCTTAGAGACTCAGACACATAGGAAACAATTCCAATAGAATGCCTTTTTTTTTTTTTTGATGTCCCAAATCACTAAGCCAAAGTTACCCATTCTCCATGATTTTTTCATCAATATACTACTATTCCAAGAAAGCACATTTAAATATTTTTTCACCTTATGCAGTGTCCCTGACAAATATGTCAAAGCAAGAAGCAATGTCTATGACTTCCACCCAAGGACTTTGGAATTGTTATCAGAGTTATATGGGAAATAGTTTGGCCAAAAATATCAATATTTCAAGTATCTATATTTATTGACCAAACAGATCCACCTCTAGGGATTAATTTAACAAATAAATTTATTTATTTATCTAACTGATACTCTCACATTAGTGGTCAAAGATACACACACACACACGTCTTTACTGATAGGCTTGTGTAAAAGATGTTTGTTGTAGCAATATTACAATAATAACAAAGTGGAAACAACCTAAGTATTTATTAATTAGTATTTTATATTTTCATACAATAAAATGCTATACAACTTAGTAATATAAAGTAATTGCTCATAATATCTTGCTATACAAAATACACATAGAATTGGAGAATAAGAAGTTCCATGATTGCATTTTCTGGTTTTTTAAATAAATATAAAACTTCATATATGGTAGGGGTGCCTATGTGGCTCAGTTTGTTAAGCATCTTCCTTCAGCTCAGGTCATGATCCCGGGGTGCTGGGATCGAGTCCCACATGGGGCTCCTTGTTCAGTGGGGAGTCTGCTTCTCCCTCTGCTGCTCCCCCTGCTTGTGCTCTCTCTCTCTCTGACAAATAAATAAATGAAATCTTTTAAAAAAAAAAACCTTCATATATGGAAGTTAGGAAAATTCATATTTTAAAAACTAACTACAGTTTGGACTTCTTTTTCTAGGGTCCAGTATAATGAACTTGAATCAAAGGAAGATCTTAAACGACATTACAAAGTAGTGATAATTACCCTCCTTGACTTCTAAGAGATAGTGGGTTGGGACACTGAGCCCCAGAAAACCAAGGAGATAAAAAAAGAGCTTTATAGAGAAACTCAGTAGGTCCTAGATGCAGCCTAAAGTAACAATTAGAAAGCCATCACTTCCAGTACAAAGTGGCCAGTAAACTTTACGTCTTTATTAACAGGTCGGAGGCTGAGATTGCTTGAGGTGATCAACAGTAAAATATAGAGAAACTTTGGAGTGACTCTAGCAAGGGAACAGACTTTCCCTACACTACATAGAATAAAGGTGAAGAATGTGAATGTATTCAGGTTACACATATACCATTTATTAAAATCTAAGTACATTTTTCCCCTGAACTGTGTCTTGTAATCAGTGTGGACATTTACTCTGGTAGTGTCTCTTTTATTGATATATTTTTGCTAAAATAATTAGTATTTGAATGGTGTATTTTATAATTGGTGACCTCGTATAATTGGTGACCTCCTAAAATTGGTATTTTATAATCAGAGAACCAAGGAATATCGGTTCATACTTGTAAAGGCATATACAGTGTAAAGAAACAAACATTGCTGAGAAACAGAATAGCAGGGGGTCATCAGAGGATGGGACACTTAATTTTAATTGAATACACAACTGAATACTTGATTAGAGGCTTTTATTTGTTTTGTTTTTACTATTTTGCATGAAGTCTGTTGTTTTTCCAACCCGCCATTTTGGGGGAATGCATGCATAACACGTATCTCCAGTCTCTGCTAGTATGTAAGTAAGCTCCATGAGGACAGGCACACTTGTCTGCTTTGCTCAGTGACGTATCCCATTCACCTAGAAAAGGACTTGCCATATAATAAGTGCTTGTGACTATAAAGATGAGAGAATGAATGAATAAATGAACGAACTTAATTGCTTTTTAAAATGAGCCTTGACATTTGCCCTAAACTCGTGTGGACATAGAATCCTCATACTTTTCTCATGCTCCCAAAGGAAAAAAAAACTAAACAAAACCAAAAACCTGTCTACTGATACATGAGGTTAAGATTTAGCCAGCAGAAATAACTTGAGTTCCAGAATTTCCCTTCACGTCTCATGGTGCTCTCTCTCATTCTGTACAGCACCGTGTGTGTAACTGTTTGTGCCTCTCCAGGGACCACTGACACTAGAAGTATTTTCTTTTCACCCGCCTCACCCAGTTTCCCAACTTTGAACTTTTTTTCTATCCTATATCCACCTACAACAGCAATAACATAAGATTTTATATCATTATCATATGACCCAGCAATTCCATGCCTAGGAACATACCTAGGAGAAGTGAAAACATATGTTCATACAAAAGTTTGTACGTGAATGTTTATAGCAGCATTATTCATAATGGCCAAAAACTAGAAAGAACCACAATGTACATTAACTCATGAATGGATAAATACAATGTGGTATATCTACACATTGGAATATTATTTGACAATAATAAAGAGGAATGAAGTTCCGACACATCCTTCAACATAGATGAACCTTGGAAATGGTATTTATGCTGAAAGACTGTATTGTAGGACTCCAGTTACAGGAAATGTCCATAATAGACAAAGCTATAAAGACAGAAAGTAGATCAGTGGTTGCCTATGGCTGTGAGAGAAGATCCAGGGAAAGGGATTGACTGCTAATGGGTATGAGATTTGGGAGGGAGGATGATGAAAATGTTTTAAAATTGATGGTAGTGAAGGTTGCACAACTTTGTGAATATGTCAAAAAGAATTTAATTGTAAACTTTTTTAAATAGGTGAATTATATGGCATATGAACTATATCTCAATCAAGCTATTATTAAAACCAATAATAATTTAAAATTTTTAATGTATTTACATACCCTTGAATACACTAAGGAACAAAATTTCCTTTGATATTCTCCTCAAAAAGTTAGAAATTTTTAAAAACTATATTTTTCTAACTAATTCAACCCAATTTAAATTGATTGGGACATGTCCATCTCTGCCGATTCATTATTTCATCAAACTTTTAATTTGATTATTTTTTCTTATTAGCTCTTCAGATATTGCCTGGTGCTAATATGTTTCCTTCTCTCTCTTCTCTTCTGAAAATAGGAAGGAGGAGTAACGCCTTTGAATGTACATCTATACGGCATCTTGCTTTTTTGGTATTCCCAAAGGTGCCCCACATAGGAAGATTCAATGCATGGGATCCCAATGAGAGCTCTTCACTAAGCTTTGAAGCTTATTTATGCTAGAGAAGGAAATGAGAAATCAGTGGAGTAAAAGAGGGTGTTAAAGCCAAGGTATTTCCCATTTAATCGTTTTTACGGTTGGCCCTCTACTTCCTACAGCACCCACCTAGACCTTGCAAATCAATTTGTTTTTAAACATGTCTCTGATTTTGCCATATATCAAAAAGATTTCTTAACCTATCTACTCCCAATTCCCAGATTATTCCAAATACTTCAGAGAATAACCACTTGTCCCATAAACTGCCATTTCTTAACCACATTCATTTGACATATTCATAGCCAAAATGCTATTCCCATCCCCTCATACTGACAAAAATGTATTCAACTCATCAGGATTAACAAAATAGAGGGTGTGTGGGAAAAAAAGACTATAGAGTTTAGTTACATTATTTTTTTCTTTCAACAGAAAAATGTGGCAAGTAGGAATGTCCATTGAACAATTACATATTTCATTTTGCAGCCTTATCACAACACAAAGTTATGTGGGAATTTTGTAGCTTCCCATCAATTATCAAATACCAGAGCACTAGTCAGTTGACTACTGGGGCAATTATTGGCCTAATAAATCCAACAAATTTGTTCTTACATACCAAGAAGACATATCTCCAAAAATATATGTGTGTAAATATATTTCATCCAAAAAAGATATATTTGAGGCCATTCCATAGTTTCACTTTATGAAATCTAAAGACACGAGGATAGATCAGTTTAGACTTACTAGTTCATCTTTTAAAAAATAGTATATTTGCAGTAAATTAAATTTTCTACCAAACATTTCAAATTTCCCAATTCTCACATAAAAAGATAATGCAGCCATCATAATGTGCCAAATATTATACTGAACATTTAATGGCTAATAATCATAACTTCTTAAATAATGTTACTGAAAAACTAATTTCTAAGATAGTTCATTAAATAAATGAAATATCTATTTGAGATTCATTTGTAAAAACTGATCCCAAGATATAATTCTGAAGTCTAAGAGTTATTGTTCCTGATTTCATAACAACGTGAAGGCAACTCATCACATTACGATTCACATACGGTCTTAATCACTTAGTGTATTTCACCATTTATATTGAACACTTCCATAATTCTATGACATTTATTTGGTCAAATTATTAACTGAGGCAAAAATTTACAAACAGAGCTGTTGTGTGGTAGAGTATGTTTCCCAAGATGGTCAGCTGCTCAGTTGTAACGTGACCTTGCCTCTGCCATCAAGGGGTGGGGGAGGTCTATTTATTCTTGAAACTGGGTCGGCACTGTAACTGCTTTGACCAATACAATGAGGCAAAAGTGACATTCTGAGAACTCCAAACCCAAGTCTAAACAGTACTGGCAGCTTCGGTCCCCCGCCTCTTGGTACACTCAGTCTTAGGACCCTCCCTCTCAGAACTCAGCCACCATGCTGTTGAAAGACTAAGTCACCTGGAGAGGCCGTGGGTCGATATTTCTATCAACAGACCCGCTGAGCTCCCTCCTGACAGCCAGCAGCATTTGCGAGCATGTGAGTGAACCCTCTGAACATCCAGCCCAATCGGGCTTTCAGAGACTCCAGCCCTAGCTTCCAGCTGACTGAAGACCAAGAGACACCAAATGAGAACCACCCAGGTGAGCTCATTCAACCCACAGAATCATGAGAGATAATGGCAAACTGCTGTCTTAAGCCAGTCTGTTTTTGGAATGCTTACTCAGCAGTATATTCAGAGAACACGAGGTGACTGCCATTTTACTCATCATAGAGCACACCCATCCCCTCCCATCTGTTAGGTGAGGACGCGGGTGAAGGCAAGGAGAAGATTATTACCACATGACCTAGAGATATTGGAGAATAGAACATTTCATGTTTAACTTCATTGTTCTTTTTTTATTTTTTTAATTTTATTTTATTATATGTTAATCACCATACATTACATCATTAGTTTTTGATGTAGTGTTCCATGATTCATTGTTTGCGTATAACACCCAGTGCTCCATGCAATACGTGCCCTCCTTAATACCCATCACCGGGCTAACCCATACCCCCAGCCCCTCCCCTCTAGAACCCTCAGTTTGTTTCTCAGAGTCCATCATTGTTGTTCCTAAAACTGGGTCCTATAACAAAGTATTTCTTTGAAAAGAATTTTACCATAAACCATAGGTAAACTACTAGATGAATTTATTGAAGAATTGTGCTAAGCGTTAAATTTAACCTGCATTAAATGTACTTCACTTTCCCCAAACTCATCCACTTTCTTTGGACAGCTGAAAGTGGATTATGATTTAAATTCTTTTTTTGTTTCAAACAACCCTCCAGATGGTCTCTGCATCTCAGGATAAGCTGCCACCAGAGAAGGCATTTGATTTCTGGTCTGCCCTCATTGCTAGGTGTCATTCCCTAGAATGGGAAGGAGGGAAAGAAATCTTCGTGCATTGGTCTCCCCAGTCTTAGGTTTCTGGCCGCAACTGGAGGTGAGAGCACGTGAACGAGGTTTGACCACCTGGTGGCAGTAGTTCTCCGTGATAGCGCGGCTCTCCCGCGGGATTCCTCTCCTCGTCTGATGCTGGTCACAGCTGCACCCACTCTGGGCGTTTCCCTCGCCTGCAACCTGGCCCTTCCTTGGTTCTTGCAGATCCAAATAGCCTCTCCTGTAGCCAATTCTGATCATGTGCCCTGAGAACAACAGTTGTGTTTTTTTGTTTTGTTTTTTAACTGTGGTCACATTAGAATCACCTGGGGGAATCTCTTGGCATACCCATTTCCAACGTGTACCCACGACCAATTAAATGTGAATCTCTGGAGGTGGAACTCAGACATGAGTATTTTTAAAAGCTCCCAGGTGGTTTTAATGTGTAGCCAGGTCTGAGAACCGCTGCCCTAGACCAATCTTAGTTCTATGAATAGTTTAACTACTCGGCATTACGCTTTTCAGTAACATCACTAAATGGCATCTGCTCACGGATTCCTTGCTGAGCCACGAAGGAGCAACTGTGGGGCTGGCACGCTTTCTTCCTAAGATCTTAGCAAACTCTCTGTAGAGTTAAATTCAACTCATGTCCGGCGCTATAACGAGCTCTGGGAATGCAAAATCTAGTTCTATTTGCCCCCTGGTGCCAGGAGATGCAAGTCCACTGGAGGGAGGTGGGAAAGGCAAGAATGGAAGAATTCTGAAAATAAGTCATTTCAATATGTTGTGCCTGGTACATTAAAAGAGCGGGTCTACAGGAGCACTAAGAAGGGGCACTCTGAAAGAGTTTTTGGAGGTCCAGTCAAGCAGAGGGAAATGCATAAACAGAGGCCCAAATGAAAGCCAGGCAGAGCACAGATCAGGGAAGGTGTGATGGTTTGATAAGGCTCATGGACTTGGGGGTGGCGGGGAGAAAGTTTGGGGTGGGGGAGAAAGCTAACATTATTCTATTTGCCTTTTGCCTTTACTGTTATTTTTATTAAGAAAGTAGTATGTATTAATAGTAGAAAAATAAGAAAACAGACATAAGCTAAAACCCAAATAGCCAATAAATACATGAAAAGAAGCTCAGTCTGAGGAAAATGCAGAACTAAACCACAGTAAGACACCGTTTCACACCCATCAGATCGGGAAACCATCTGACTAGAAGAAGAGCTGGAAAGGACGTGGATCCACGGGAACTCTTCCATGCCATCAGTGAGAATGTAAATAGGTACAAAAATTTGGAGGGAAATTTGACAAGATGGATAGAGTTTAAGGTACATACACCCCACAACCTAGAAATTCCATTCCTAGGCACGTACTCTAGAGAAACTCTTACAAGTGAACCCAAGGAGACAGGTACAAGAATGTTTCCCGTGCTGTTATTTGTAAAACTAAAAAATTAGAAGCAAACTAAAAGCCCATCAAGGGGAGAACAGATGAACTAAATGTAGTATATTTAAATATTATGCATAAGTGAATAATGTTACACTATATTCTAATCACACTATTATTATACTATAAGTACCAGCAGGAAATAACCTAACAAGCAAAATGTTGAGGGAGAAAAGCTAGTTGCAGAAAATTAGATACCATATGATATCAGTTATCAATGAAGCCAAATATTATATTTTCATTTGGGGACCCATACAATCCAGCTATGATATAAAGAACAGTGTACAAATAAATATCACCTTCAGTATATTGGTAACAAGGAGGTCTAGGGGGTGAGTGAGGAGGCATGATCAGAGAAGAATACACACAGAACCTAAAACTATATTTGCAGTGTTTTATTTCTTAGCTTAATGGAGGGTACACAGGCAATTTTATGTTACATATTTCACCATTCTGTATATATGAACTCTTGCGCACTTCATTTATTTTTGAATGCAGAAAGGGAGTTGGCTAAGTGGAATATGGTACATAAAAAAGAGCCAATGATTAATGCGTGAGGTTTAAGCAATTGAGGACAGAAGCTAAGAAGCAGCAGCCGGCAAGGCAACTGCCACACGGAGTGACACTCAACAGTGACAAAAGAGCAGAAGAGAATTAGAACAGGATCAAGACGAGACATTGTTTTGATCTTTCTTAGTGAAGAGGAAGAATAAGTAAGAAGAAGACCATGACGCATTATCACATGTAATTTATACATAGAGTGTGGACGTGTGTGGTGCTTAAACCAGTAGTGTGTTCTTATAAAATAATACGGATAAGTGATTTTTATTTTTTTATTTTTTTAGATTTTATTTATTTATTTGACAGAGAGACACAGCGAAAGAGGGAACACAAGCAGGGGGAGTGGGAGAGGGAGAAGCAGGCTTCCCGCGGACCAGGGAGCCCGATGCGGGGCTCAATCCCAGGACCCTGGGATCAGGACCTGAGCCGAAGGCAGATGCTTAATGACTGAACCACCCAGTCACCCCCAGATAAGTGATTTTTAAAAAATCATCCTGAATCACCATACCCAGAGATCATTACTCTTAACATTTCTAACTTTGTGTTCCTCATTCTAGACTTTTCTTGCACAAATATATATTAAAATATGCAATTTGCCCAAAGAGGGGTTGTTGTGTAGATAGCCTTTGGTATCATGGTTCTTAACTTAAAATATCACACATTCTTCTGTGCCTATAAATATAACAGATTTAAATTTTATAAATATATCATAAAGACAGTAGAAAGGATGGATTTAAGGAATTAAAATCGGAAGCTATTTAGGAAGCTATTAAAATAGGATAGACAATAACCTATAGAGGCTCAAGATATGTGCAAGATCCGTATGGGGAAAATTATAAAACTTCATGGGAACGGGATAAAAGAGGCTTAATGAAAGCTCTATCACATTAATGAATAGGAGGAATCAATAACCTAACGGTACCTGTCACCACTGCAATTGACCTGTATAACCTATGCAATTGCAGTTTAAACTCCAGGGTATTTTGTAGAACTTGTCATGGCAATTCTAAAATGAACATCAAAGAACACAAGAAGAACCAAGACATTTCTTAAGAAAGAGGGGAGGAGGATACCGGATACTAGGGCTTATTACTAAGACATGGTAAGTAAAAGATACCAGGATATACAACTTAATGAAACAGAAGAGAAAGCCCAAAAATAGATCCACACACATAAGGAGATTTAATATATGACAGAGAGCCATGGCAGATCACTGGGGGAAATACTCATTATTTTAAAAACACTGCTGGGTTATCCATATGGCTATCTATGTGATGAAACTATATCCCTACCTCACATTATAAAGAAAAGGTAATTCCTGATAGATGAAAAAAATGTGATAGCCAAATTCTTACAATTTCTAAAATAAAATATAGGGAAGTGTCTTTGTAAACTTAACATGGTCAAGGATGTCCTAACTAAAATATAAAACATGCTACCCTAACAAGAATTATTGCTGAACTTCACCATATTAAAATTAAAAATGATCACCAAAAGACACCATAAAGAAAGTAAAAAGACAAACCACACAAAAAGAAAAAGACCAACAACCCAATGGAAAAATGGCAACCAAAATAGTATTTCACAAAAAAGGGAAGTAAAAGTTCATCATATGAAAAGGTATTTAACATCGTTAACATGTATGTAATATGCAAATTTTAAAAATTATACAGCATTTAGAGCGCTAGACTTGCAAAAATTAATGAATTGAATAACAGGTTTGGCAAAGATATAACAGTAAGTTGATACAACTATTTTGGGAAATAACAGGCACTATCATTTAAATATATGCACACCCTATGCCCAAGTCATTTCACTCCTAGGCAATATAATCAGAAGAAATTTTTGCATGTGAGCCTTAAATGAAATGTATAAGAACGTTCATAACAATGGTTTTTGTAATACCAGAAAATCTAGAAATAATTCTAATGTTCTTAGACAGGAATACGATAAATGCGTTCTCACATATTCTGTAATAAAATACTATATAGCAGAGAAAAAGAAGGAACCGTATCTGCACATACATGAATAAATTGTAAAAGGATAATTTTGAGTGAAAAACCAAGTAGTAGAAGACTACATACATAGAGCAAAGTACTGTAAAGTTCAAAACAAGCAAAAGTAAACAACACAGGGGCGCCTGGGTGGCTCAGTTGGTTAAGCATCTGCTTTCAGCTTAGGTCATGATCTCAGGGTCCTGGGATCGAGCCCAGCATTGGGCTCCCTGCTCAGTGGGGAGTCTGCTTCTCCCTCTCCTTCTGCCCCTCCCCCCTGCTTGTGCTCTCTCTCTCTCTCTCTCTCTGTGTCAAATAAATAAATAAAATATTTTAAAAAAGTAAACAACACATCATTTATGACTACATATGTGATTTTTTTAACTATTAAAAATTGGAAATGATCACTATGAAGGTAGAGAGGTATGTGGATGAGGTTAGGAGAAAAAAAACACATAACTTCAAAAATTTTGATAGTAATCTAATTCTTATGTTGGGCATAGGTTTGTGGTTTTTTTATTTACTATTATACTTTGTAACTTACATACATGCTAGATATTCATATATATTAAACATTACATAAATTTAAGGTAATAAATTACTAGGGCCTTATCTAAGGAAACTAACAAGGAAACAAGAATGGAGATAAGATACAGACTTAAAATATCTAGGGGAAATTTCTAGACTGAGCTATTTATCATACATGAGTAGTGAGGAAGAAGGAGGAATATAAAATTACTAATGTTGGGTTTGGATAGCCAGTGTTAGTATTCATTAAGGTATAACATGAAGAACTTTTGATATTTTGTTGGTTAGTTGACTAAGATTTAGCTTAAGATGGAAGATCGGAAAGTAGTGTACATATTCCCTTTTACACATGTTCTATCTGAGGCGCATGTGGAATATTTAGTAGATACGTCAGGCAGTCTCACCAATGCAGGACTCAAACAAACATGGTTCAGTGAGGGCCCTATGTATACAGGCGTCTTCCCTTTACAGAGGTATGTAAATTGTGGAAAGTTCCTAATGAAAGCATATAGAGTTAGGGAAACAGACTGAAGAGAAGCACTTATGAAAAACAAAGTAGAGAGAAGGATTAGTCAGATCACGAGACAGGATCACGGAGAGAATAACCATGGATTCGAAGTTTCAGGTAGATAACGCATAATGCGTTAGGAAGCAAGGGAATTCTAGCTGCCCTGCCAACAGACTTTGGCCCTTCCCAGAGCAGAGGCCCCCTTGTAAACTATCCCATCTGCTCTTAACCAGAGTTTTGCAGGGTAGGCTTCTTCTCGTCCTTTTGAAAGTGTTTACATTCAGGTAGCATAGCCACTTGTTTAGCAAAGTGCCTTCCTGGTCTAAAAGGAAAGAGAAGAGCATTGAGAGGATTTCAGTCCAGTCTTGAGCAGGCATATATTCAGTCCTCCTTGTGCTCTTCATACTCTACTACCCCATTCAGTATTCACCTTGGCTTGAGTTGTTTGGGATATCTCACCCCTGCTCCAGGCCTGTCCTCTGTATCACTGATCAATGTGCCACATTGATCCAGCGAGTGGTTTGATGTACATCAGTTTTTCCTCTCTCAGGTTGACCACTTGGGCTTCTGGCTTCAATTCTCTGACATGGTCTATTCTCAGACAGACTCTTCCACCTTCTCTCTCCTTCTCCCCCATATCCCACCAGACCCAATAGGTGGGAGAGGGGGCAATGGGCCCCAACACTTTAAAATTCAAAATATCCTTTCTGACTATTTAGTTGGTGATTTATCCAGGCAATTGGATAATGAGACACAAAATCTACAGGAAAGAGAGAAGCTTTCTGAAAAGGTTAGATCCTAAAGGGCTAGGCAGAAGACAAGCCCCATGTGTGCAACTTTGGAGTCACAAACAATTATTATTGAGAGTGGGGAAGAAGGATATGGAAAGAAAGCGGCATGCAGAAGATGACGTGAGAGACATCAAAGATAAATCTTGCTTCATTTACAAGGTTTAGTCACATCTTACATTGCAAATAACATATCTATCATCAATTATATTTTACTTAAATCCCTTGGGGCAAAAGTTTAATTGTCATATTTCTAGATGTATTTTAAACTGAATTCCTTGAAGGTAGAAACTAATAGAGTCTTATGCAACATTATATCCCCAACCTTCAGTATAATTTCTGGCACATAAGAAACACAGAATGAATGAATAAATAAATATAAGAATAAGAGCAAACACGTGCATGGTGCTTACCATGTGTCAGGCATTATTCTAAATGCTTAACATATATTAACTCATGTTAATTAAGAAATGAATAATTTAGATTAAGAAGTGTATAACTTTTCTACAAATTAATGAAAACCAGGGTTGATTTTATTTTGACCTATCACCATAACATAAGTATTTCCTGGAGACTCGAAGAAATAAAGGTGACATTTGAATATGATGGAAAAAATTAAAATTGGGGATTCAGAAATTGCTGTATTGTGGTGTATTACCATAACCCTTTGGGTTTTCAACCCATATGACCCATTCTTTTTCTTGGACCTGGTCACCATTTTATAAGTGAGCCCTTGACAGCCATATTTGTACATTGACCCTGCCCTCCTGGCTATGGATAATTGGATCAGAAGTGTCACCTGATCCAAATTGGACAAGTCAGATACTTCTGGTAATTTGAAGCCAGAATTGAGAACCACAAAGAAGTCCTATGTATGATTGAAGTTGGAACTCAAAAACTCAGGAGATGTGGCTTGGCAATATTCTGCCCTGTGAATAAAGAAATAGAAGAGGCCAACAGAGAAAGAGAAAGAGGAGAAGGGGGCAGGGAAGAGGAGAAGATAGAAAGAGAAGAAGAGAAGAAGGAAATAGTCACAAAAGGGAAAAAGCAAAACCAAGAGAGCTGAGTTCTTAATATTCCAGTTTCTAGTTACAGCCCCTTCCTGTCCTTCAGACAATCCTGCCTCCACTTAATAAATTGCTTTGTTTCGCTTAAACTGAATCAGGTTGTTTTCTGTTAATTTCAACCACAGAGTCCTAACCAATATACTATGTTACTAAAATATAATGGTATTTGCCAAAGATAATCAACCAGAAAACACTCTCAAAATTATAATGTGTTAATGTAACACCAACTGGAGCACGTGAACATGCAGCTACCAGACAGAATTTTAAAAGTCACCATCAATTTGAGGAAACAGTTTGAGGTAAGTTGATGAAGGCATAAAATGATCAGTAGAATATAATTATTTCTAAATATCACCAAACCACTGAAGGTTTGGGACATTGGAAAGGCATATAAAAACAGGTAAAACAATTGAAAGTGGTAGCTTGATCACATAGAAAAGAATATGGTAATAAAATAGATCATGATCATTAGCATCATGGATTCCAGAAAAACATGGGAAACAATATGATTGACTCAAAATAATATTGGCTACATTTAAGATCGCATTTGTCAATGTTTCTGGTTACTAAAGTAATATTTGTTATTAATCATAGAAAAGAAAGAAGTGTACAATAATTGGGTCTGTGAAACAAAATAGTGAATATACATTTAGGTTTCATTCACTGGAGAACATTTACTTCTTTAAAATGACTAGAGTAAATGAGTAAATAGTAAATGCGACAAAGAAGCAGCGATTAAGTATCTAGGAGTTTCTAAGCAAAGTCAACATGGGTAAGTGTGGGGAGAATATACTGAGCTACAAAGAAGGACTATAACAGACATTACTGCTTAAAAATAGATTCTAAACTTAGTCATATGACCATGTCAAGTTGCAATGACAGCACTGATGTTTGAGAATCTCTGGGCAAACACTGCCTAATGCAGCTGATAAGATTAACTGGCTGAAGTTTTAGGTAATACAAAAACAAAATAAAGTCATTCCCTATGTTTGTATTATTAAAAGGGTGTTTAATCATGACATATCTGCTAACATTTTAGATATTTAACATTTTATGGCATATAGAACCATAACTATCATACTGTGTAATTAGGTACTTTAAAAATATTAAGTAAAAATAAGAAGTTTTTTCAATTTGTGAAGAATTTTTGAAGTTGTCTCATCCCTCCTAATTCTATTTCACCTTACATAAAATTCTTTAACTATTATATAAAGTCCATTTTTAAAAACATGTCTTTTTTTTTTAAAAGATTTTATGTATTTATTTGACAGAGAGAGAGACAGTGAGAGAGGGAACACAAGCAGGGGGAGTGGGAGAGGGAGAAGCAGGCTTCACACGGAGCAGGGAGCTCGATGCGGGGCTGGATCCCAGGACCCTGGGATCATGACCTGAGCTGAAGGCAGACACTTAACGACTGAGCCACCCAGGCGCCCCTTTAAAAACATGTCTTAAACTAAGTTCAAAATCTCAAAAAGCATTTCCTTGTTTAAAAACGTACAAAATTGATAGAGCTTTTACCATCAAAAGTTGGCAATAGCTTAACATACAAAATATGTATCAGTGTTCACAACTGTGAACTGGAATTTACTTGTGCTCTCTTTTGCATTTTTATTGTTATTTTCTAATGAACCCATCATAGACCCATGATTAAAAAGGGATTTTAAAAGACTAAAGTTAAAAATGGTATTAAAAATATGAGTGTTGATGTTGACTATGATTTAACCAATTGTATGATTCATTTACAGAGGAGGATGAAATTATAAATTTTCTGAACTGTTAACCCTATAAAAAAGAAACAAGCTGCAAGAAAGAAAAATGTTGGCAGATACAAATCAATTATTTTAAATGTGTGTTGTATGAATTGTGATGAGAATGGATATATTCTGTCCTGAATCTTGGGTTTGGAGATGATCACAAATTGTGGTATGAGAGCATCCTAACTCAAATGTCCCTTTGAAACACATACACAAAAGAATTCTCTGAGAAAACATTCTAAATTTTGGTAGGCAAGAAGAATTCAAGAATCCCCCGAACTCATATGCATGTAAGAAAGGATGAAAACTGCAAGAATCAAGGACATGTTTGTAGTGTTATTTTAACCACAGAGGTCAGAGCTGGTAAAGTAATCCACAAGGCATTTTCCAATTCTGCTGCCCAAGAAGTGGAGAGAGTGACTGAGAGAGAAAAGTGGAATGTCATTGATCAATGGCTTTTCCCCCTCATTTTTGCTCTGGGACACTGCCCACTGTCATGGCTGAACCTGACCTTCATTAGCTCAAGGGAGAATAGAGAGCTAAGTTGTCAAATTTTTGTCTTTTTAAGTTTCTTAAACATCATCTAAGGAGATTTTTGTTTTTTTTTTCAGTAGCATCCATCCTTCATTCCACCTTCCTGAGCACCACCGGCATATTCCATCCACATCTGATCAGGGAAAGAGGAGGAATAAAGACCCCCTCAGGTGGAGTCCTGGCATTGGAGAGGGCTGAGGTAAGAAAATCCCATCCAAGATTATGAATCTAAAAGAAGAGACTTGTTCTCTGCTCACTTTCAGGGGCCCTGGAGGAAAGGAAATCTCTTGCAGAGTTCTCTCAGCCTCTGGAGCACAGGACAGGCAAATAGAGAGAACCAAAGAGCAATGTCCAGGCAGAGATTTCATCCTCCCTCCCCTGTGTATCCCGGACCCCAAGCACTGAATGTGCACAGTGTGCTACCAATAAATGTTAAATCAGGTTATGGAAAAAAATAAGATACACTGAGTGGTTGGAGTAAAATCAAAATGAGTATCGAAACATAGATATATATTAGGATGTAATACTTAAGTAAAAGTACTAAAAAAAAACATAATCAGAATGCTAATAAAAGGTAAAAGGCACCAGACTGTAACCTCCTTGAGAGGAGAAAACATGTCTCCCTATATTGCCAGGTGCCATGCTTGCCACATTTTCAGTATTTAGTAAGTGTGTGTTGAATACAAAAATGAATGAACAAATAAGTGAATGAATCAAGAGATGAATGAATAAAATTCAGAAGAAACCACCCTTCCCCCCTGCAGCAACGCCCCCAAGGAAGCTGACTGCTTCTTCCCCACCCAGAAGAACACAGATTTACTTTCTGGAGACATTAAAGACACAGAATGCCAGGAGCAGCGAGGGTGTGGCTGACTTACCCTACTAAAAATAAAGGATGAAGTATTAGAACACTAGGAGTAAAATGAAGATTTAGAACTTACCTGTAGAGAGAAAATATAGGAGGAATATGAAAGATAGGAATAGAGACATGTCAAACTTCTCAGCAGCAACCCCGGAAGCTAGAGCACAACGGGGCCTTTAAAAAAAATTGGAAGGGATGTTGTAAGCATTGTATAAAAAAACAAACTATTCTCAAATATAAGAGTAAATTAAACAATATGGAAGATCACAAACATTTCACATCCTATACACTTTCCTCTTGGAAACTGCTGAGGGGAGTAAGTCAGAAAAGAAACATGGAATCCAAGGCAAGAGGGGGACAAAAGGAGCTCTAGAGCTCTGGGTGACAACATGCAGCAGGGCTAGAGAGTGGATAATTCAGGTTGGAGCCAGAGACCAGAGGGCCTCCCAAAGGATGTCATCAAGAGAAGGAAGAAAACAAAATTATCTGGTGTGTTTGATCATATTGACAAGAGTTTTGTAGCTCCAGATGATTTGAGAAGTTAGTGATGAACGATGTGAAACTAAACAAAAACAAAACGGGGAAATGTAACTTGTACAAGACTGTAATCAACGCCAAGCGCTATGTATACAGCCACACTAGTGAAAACATCAGCTCCTGAAGAATTACGGTAAAATGTTAACAAGTACCATCTTTAAAATTGTGGATTGTGGGTTATTTGGTGGTTTCTTCTTTCTACTTTTCATCATTTTTTAGGCTTTCCATAGTTGATGTATACAACCTCCAAAATTAGGCCTACATATGCATTATGTTCTTGTTTTTGTGGAAAATGTTTCTGTTTCATTTTTAACAAGGATAGCTTCTATACTGAAATCTCTGGACAGGGAAAGATGAAAGCCATCTGAAGAAAGAGAAACTAAAGGATTACAGTAGAAGAGCCCACGACAGACTGCCCAGTCTGACAAAAGATATGGACGTCGCTTTCCTAACACAGATTAAAAATCTGTCACAGAGAAAATCTATAACAGTAATGGGGGCACTTCCACTATAAAGACGTCTGCTAGAAATCTCATTATACTAAAAAGCTGAGCATCAGACAAAATCTTGACTCGTCTTGCTGACAATTTCATCTCTCAGAAGGGAGTAGAAGCAAAAAGTGGAACTGCCTCTTAATTCTGACCAGGAAGAGAGAAGTGGTTGCTACTGGGCGCTGAGAAGAAAGATCGTCATGGGCTGTGCAGTCCCATGGATTCATACCTGCCTGAACAACACACCTAACGTGTGTGAATTGGTGTATGTGTAGATTTTGAAGTGAAAAAAAAAAAAAGCTGGAAGTCCAATGACAATAGATGACCACACATTCAACATGTACTCAAATTCCGAGTAACAGAGAGGGGAGGGGAGAAGAGTGTCTATTTTGAACTGTTCACATCTTTGAATCAATAATTTCACTTGGGAAATAACTGAACAAGATATTTCTCAAAAATTACGAAAATATGTACAAAGAGATGTTTGCAACAGCATTATTTGTCATTGCAACGTGTGAAAAGCACTTAAATGTCCAAAAAAGTCAGCATATTCACTCCATGAGCCATATGCTATCATGATGGTAGTTAGAAAGAATTTATTATAACATAAAAATGCAAATGCTTTCAACCACTTATATGAACTAAAAAAAAAGTCAAGGTACAAAATTTTACTGATTCTATTATATACTCAAAAATACAGATGTATATATGGGACGCCTGGGTGGCTCAGTTGGTTAAGCGTCTGCCTTCAGCTCAGGTCATGATCTCAGGGTCCTGGGATTGAGTCCCGCATCAGGCTCCCTGATCAGCAGGGAGCCTGCTTCACCCTCTGTCTACCCCTCCCCCTGCTTGTGTGCTCTCTCTCTCTCTCTCTGACAAATAAATAAAATCTTTAAAAAAAAACACAAATGTATATACATAAATATTTTATCCACTCCTTCAATGAATTTTAATTAACTGCCTACTAATATATTCCAGGTACTAATCTAGGCACAGAATGAGCATCGAACAAAATAAATAAAAATCCTGCCCCCAAACAGCTTTCTTTCTGGTAGGAAAAGGCACAAAAGATTCAGAGAAGTTATTTTTGGGTAGAGAAATGATGGGTGATATATGAGTGATTTTTAAAAATTCTTTTGCTGTACTTATCATATGTCCTCCAGTGAACATGTATTCATAATGGAAATATAAAATACTATTTTAAAATTAGCTGAAATGCATGCATATTTAATATAAGTGTTATATCTTGGTTTAATAAATGTGTAATGTCCTAATCAAGGAAGGTAATACATTCTATTATGTGTGTTTCAGATTACACCTGAATATTACACATACTTCTATATATCTCATTTTAATTAGAAAATTAACAGTCAGGAATGCATTCAGAGAAGAATGACCTGAATGATAAGAAGTCTGAGCGTTATGTCAAAAGTGATAGAGCTGAGGGAACTGGAACATTTAGACTAAAAACAGACAAAAACAAACAAACAAAAGACGTGTGGTAGGAAGAAAAAGAGTTAGAAAATCTAAGGTTAATTTCTGTCCCACCATTCCCAATAAATATCAGAAAATCACTCCCAGAAAATCATTCCATTTCTCTGATTCCAGGTGTGTGTTTGTGAGTTTGTGTGTGTGTATGTATGTACCCGCACACATGTGCACACACAGGCACACACGCGTGTGTGTGTGTGTGTGTGTGTGTGCATGTGCATGCTGGTGCAGAATGAAGAGAATATCTCCCCTATCTGTCTTTAAAAAATAGTTATGAGGCTCAAGACCAAAAAAAAAAAAGGTAAAAAGATGACATCTTTGAAAGCACATTCTAATTAGAGGGGCAAAAGAATTTAATATAGAATTTTTTATCAAGAAAAAGTGTTTCTATAATACAGTCACTAGTAAATTTTTATATAAATTCTACAGATGTCTATATACATGCATTCATACATATGTGAGTATATTTATAATAACTTTTAAACAAAATGGGATCACAACATAGACAGTACTTGGTAATCTGGCTTTAAAACTTGAATAACTACTATTACTAAATGTGTTGCCTCTGAAATATAAAATTTAGAATAATGGATCAGATATTGGACTCAGTCTGAGGTGTACATCAGTAAAACAGAATCCATCACACACATGCACAAAGCTCCCAGTCTCTGTGTAATCTTCAGGCAGTGACTAAATGACCATCGGATGTGGACATTTTGGCCGGAGCTCCCTGGGGAGGTTGGACTAGAAAACTCTCAACCCTTTCCCACTATAAGACTCTATGATTTTATTTTGATTCCATAAATTGTCCAACCGGGGCCTAATATGGTGAAAGGAAGAAAATTAACATTGATTGAGACTCCCATGCCCTTTGAGCTTTGCACTGACACATTATCTCATCTGATGCTAACAAGTCACGTAGTAATTATATTTTATAGCCGAGGAATATAAGGCTCAGAAAAACTGAGCAATCTGTCCAAAGACAAATAACCTTTGAGCCACAGAATCAGGGTTTAAACCCTTGTTTTCAGAAAGTGCTTGCTGTTTACCCTCTAACAGTTCTGAGATGCCTAAGGGGCTGCTGCAGGGATAAAGGGGCATCTGAGAAAGCATCATTCTGGGACATACGCTTGGCTTCAATTACAATAGCCCTGATTTATGTCTCTTCTATTAGAGCTCATTGAATCACTGGTCCCACAGATTAAAAAAAAAAAAAAGTTTACAAAACACTGCAGTCCACCATGTGTCTTTCCCTGTGTTTGTCAGGGAAGCCTGGGCGGGAATTCTACCCATGTCTAGGAAGTCAACAGACTGAAGCCAGTGGTTGGACAAGTAGAGAATTACGGTGCCATGGAGCCAAAAAAAAGCCGAGACTGTCTAGGAGTCTAGGAAGTCTAGACCAGTACAGGCCAGTGAGTTCAGGAGAAGCAGGCAACGACCAAGTACAGACCAAGACCAGGTCATCCAACAATGACCAAGAGAATCCTGGAGAATCCCGAGTTACCCTTGCAGGAGGGGTGTGACCTCTACCCTAAAGCTACTTCCCTGCAAACCCAGGCATTGCCCCTTTTCCCACTGTTGTCTCATTCTAAACTTTTTTGAATGAACTCATCCTCTCTCATGTTTTTTACCTATGCTTAAAATCTCTGACGCCCTGACATCTATTTGGAACTTTAGACTTCTCTATCCAATTCCTTGCTTTTGTAGCCAAATAGATGTGCCTTAGGCACCTTGTATGCGATTCATCTAATGTGCCTTCTTGTCTTTGCCTTAAATCTCCCTCTTGTCCTTATATTTCCTGTCTCTGTAAGACAGAGTCAGGAGACATTCTCAGAGTTTCCCCCTCACCCCATACTCAACCAACTACTAAGGGCTACCAGTTTTGCCTTCTAAATTTTTCTCAGATCCATCTTTCCATTTTTATCACCAATGCCTTGAGCCCTCATCATTTGCCACCTGCACGGGCGTGGGTGTCCCTCACCTAGACGGTGCAGGGTCAGAATTCCACCCTGTGCCTCGCATAGACCCATGTCCTATAGATGCCTTATGTAGGTCCATCTCCCATTCTCTTCCAGATAATTCCAATCCTCACCAAAGAGTTTCCCAAAAATCTCAAGCTGACTTAGTGGCCTTTCGCTATACTTTGTGTACTCTGGCATGGTATGCATAAAGTTATAGGGGAGGCTTTTCATGATTGTTTTGAGGACAGAAACTGGATTTTTCTTTTTTTAAAGGTTTTATTTATTTGGTAGAGTGAGAGAGAGAGAGAGAGCGAGGACAAGCAGGGGGAGCGGCAGGCAGAGGGAGAAGCAGGTTCCCCACTGAGCTCCCCCCAAGGAGCTTGATGCCGGGGCTCGATCCCAAGACCCCAGGATCATGACCTGAGCAGAAGGCAGACGCTTAACAGACTGGGCCACCCAGATTGGCCTGCAAAACTTAAAATATCCTATCTGGCCCTTTACAGGAAAATTTTTCTGGCCCCAACTCTAAAGGAATAATAGCTGGCAGGGGGATGGGTAGAGGGAGTGTCCATTCCCTTTTTGGTGGAACCCAGAAACTGGATTTCTCATCTTTGTATCTCAAGTGCCTAGGTAAACGACTAGATTCTCGATAAAATGATGTGAACATGAACTACACTGACACACATAAAAGCAAGCAAAGGTTGTTGGAAGATTTTTGGAAGCAGGGGCAGAGTCCCAGAAATACTGGTAGTTTCTTCTTACCTCAGGCACAGGGAAGTGAACTCTCCTGGGAGCTCCTATAATGCCCTATAGATATTATAAACACAGTGTGAGAAGACCCAGTCCCTGTGGTTAGAAACAAAACTTTGAAAGACTAAATTCTGTCCCCAGTTGTTATCCATGTTCTGTATTAAGTCAGTCTTGTGTTGTGCCTGGGCTCCGAGGGGTACACTCTGAGAGTAACCACCCACTCCGCCAGGGTGGTGACTCATTAAGACCCACCCACTCCTGTCCCTTGGTCCTAAAAATATTCTTATGCTCTATTTTTGTTTATATTCCATGAGCTGATAGTTTTGCTAATGGGGGGGTAGATACTAGTTTATCTTCTTGTCTCCATCTTTCTTTTCCTAATTTGTGCCCTTCTGGGGAAAAATTTATCAAAGATATGCTTGATCCAGTAGTAGCCCTCAAATAATTTGTGTTGTCCAATTCTTACCCACAACACTGAAAGGTAAGCGGTGGGAGGTGCTAGAACCAGGGATAACACCCTGTGTCTCCTGCCATCAAATCTCAAGGTTGGGACAAGGTCAATGATAGTTTGGAAGGAAAAGCTCACAACTAAGGAGAAATCTACTTAATCTACTTAAATCTACTTTGCTGAAGGTCTCAAATAGTTTTTCTCCAGTGCAGAAAGTGTTTTATGTCAAGGAGTCCATGTATCCATATAACTGTTACCCAGAATAATTGAGATTTTGAATGCATCATTTAACACAGTGATTTTAAAGTAAATTTGGCGAAAATAACAATTTTTCTTCTCTTGTATAAAAAGTCCTCCAAACGAACTATAGTTAACCAAAAGAGGTTTAAATAGTAAAGACTGATTTAACCATGTGGTGATTTTTAAAGGCTACGCTCCGATAGCGTGTTGGTTCCCAAGCTGGTTACAATTCAGAAAATCTGGAGCACTTCTTTTAAACAATTTCCCCTAGGCCCCTACTCTGGGGAAGTGGTACGTCTGGGATGCAATCTGGGAATCTATATTTATTTACTCAACACTTGGTTGATGCGAAAGCAGCTAGTGTTTGGAGATACCCCTTAACATGTTTGTGAAATTACAGTAAATGTTGGTCACTGTGAAACAGGAGCGGAGCATGTTAGATTTAGAATTATATTGTGGGATCTCAGTTCAGACACCGAGGAATCCAAGAATTACTGTTTTACATAACAACTTCGTCTCTAGCCCCCACCCCCATTCTGCTTAGATCTCAAAAACTGAACCTCAACCCTTCCTGGGGTCCTTTCGGGGTGGTGACCAGTTCTAGGTTCTTACACAGGAGCAAGGAGGACAGAAAGGAGTGCATCTGGCCCTAGTCATCAGTGCAGGCCTTTTGGCCTGGCCACATGGCCCGTGTGCACATCTCAGAGCACTTTGCTGCTCCTTTTGAGGTCTGATGGAGGCAGGAAGACTTTGCATGGCTATGCTATGATGATTATTATACAGCTATTTCCTTCCTGGAGCCTTGTCGCTCTGCCCCTATCCCCTCCCCCAGCATTGCTTTCGAAAAGCAGGGCTTAACTGCCCCTCTGTCTTCAGGGGATGTCCTACAAGCCTCTTTCTTCTCCACTTTCAACAGCAACGTTTTTCTAGACTAGAGAAAGTCTTTCACACTTCATGTTTCATAAAATCCTAACCCCACACCCCCATGCAAACACAGCCCAGCCTAGGGCTTCTAGAAACCCAAGCCAGCAACAGCGGTGTTTACACTCACCCCCTATCTCTTCCATGAGACAACAAGGTAGGTACTTGGTGAATGAGAGGAAGGAAAAGGAAAATACAGGAGAAAAGGTGTCTTAAAACATTATCAAAACCACAGTTAAAGGTGAAGAAATTCAGTATAAAATTAGAATTTCACTCAAATATTCTATAATTTCCTGGTGGTATTTGATAATCACAGATATTTGGGGAAAGACCTCATTCCCATCTGATGAAATATATCTCATCAAACTTGGAACATAACTTTATAGTGTGGGATCATTTGGTTGAAAGGATCAAAAACTCCTAGGTCAAGTAGGAAGGAAGTTATTTGAAGTTATTATCAGAGACAAGAAAGGACAAAAAAAAAAAAAAAAAAAAAGGTAAAAGCTTGGGCATGGGAAGGCTGAAACTGTAAGTCAAAAATTAAGATCCCTCTTTTCTCTTGTAATGTATAGGGTCCCTCATCTTTGATTTTTTCCCTGCATATAGCTCTACGATTCTGAGTTCTCTAAAGACTGGCTTATTCTGTTTCTGTGTGGAGTCCATAACTTGAAAATGGCTTTAATGTTCCATTGTATTGGCATCATCTTGGCTTATCATGAATCTTCACCTTAAAGCCTTACCTTTGTTCATTTGATTAAGCCCCTCAGTGCCCCCATCCAAATGATCACAATAGAGAATCAGAATATTTCAGTATCTTCCCAGTGTCCATTCAGGTTCAATCAACCATACCCCATGGATTGGTTTGTGCACCTCCTCCGTCTGGATGCTGTGAGTAGAATAGGTTCTCTATAAAAAGGTGCTTGGGCAGGAGGCTATGTTGATGTGACCACTAAAATTGAAATCTCCATTATTCCTGAATTCTGGAGAAATTTATCTGGCACTTTTAAACCTTCTGTATGCTATAAGGTTTCACTTTGCCCACAAAATGATGTGACTATATCTTTTATTATATTGGTAATACTATAATTAATAATAATTAATTCTGAGATGGCATATCATCTCTAAGCTTACGCAAATCCTAGATCTATAGCCCTGACTTTAGAAACCAACAAACCCACCCAGCAAAAAAAAAAAAAAAAATAGAATTAACACTCTGTCAACCCTAGATCTCTGTTAGTCATAAAGCATTTTTTATCAGTCAAACCAAATGTCTCTCTAGTGTTGAGGGTAAGAGACAATCTTAGTTAATGTCTATGAGTGCCAAATAAATTTTGTCTTAATTTTTATATCTTTTAGGTGACGATCCAGCTATCCATAAATTATTTTTCATTACAAATTTTCTAAAAGCCGAGGTAACGTAAACGGATTTTAAAAGCCGTCTGCCACTAGGTGGCACCAAATAGCCGTATTTCATAGATTGTATACTGAAACCATACGCGGGCCATCTAAGGACTATCCTTTCTTTGCTTATAATTTATAAAAATTAAAAACAAATTATTTGTTCTCTTTTTAGAATAAGCAATAGAAACTTCAATTTTTTCTAAATAACTAAAATTTACTATTATTCCTTTTTAGGAAATTGAAATGTATTCATGTAGCCTGTTAATAAATTCATGGTAACATTATTTGTTGGATTTCAAAATATGTTATTCTGTTCTTCCACTAAATGATTGCAGCATTAGAAATACTCGTTTTTTATTTTATTTAGAAATACGTAAGATGACCCTTTCTAGAGATTTGTGTGTGTATGTAAGATCTAGGTTTACTGAATGTAATCCCTGTCATCACAGAGTGTGCCTTTATTTTAATAGTGATGTTCTCAGTCCAAGGATGCATTTGGATTACGATATAGGTGCTGGGGCAAGAGATGCTTCTCCCTACCTACACTTGTAAATTTTCCTCTGTAATACAGGGCTCACCACACTACTTTAGGTTTTTGTCACCTCAAGGTGTGACTACTGCCATGTTCTCTACCTTGGTTGACAGAGGAAAAGCCCCTGGAATATTCAGCCAGTACAGAATGTGACAGCTTGTCTGTTTAGCAATGCCAACCCCGCAGAGCACATTATACAGATGCTCTGTGCATAGCTCTGGCTTCCAACAGTCATTCTAGGTGTTCATTTTAATTTATAAAGCTCTCCATGGCCTAGGATGTGTAAGTAAGTTATACGACGTCCTCATTCCCTATCCTGGCAGTTGAGGGATTTACCAGGTTGTCCTAGATGGGATGATGAACTCAAAGTTAGAGGTCCTGGACTCTACCATTCAATCTCATTTTCTGGCTTGAAAAGAACTGTATTATAGGGGGAAATTTATAAGTGTAGGTGAGGAGCAGTATTTCTTGCCACAGCACCTATATCATTCTTCACAATACAGAATTTTCTCGAAAATGTGGGTCCTTAATTTAGGTTCTATAAATAGTGTTTATTTATGTAGGAAGGAGACAGGGACTAGTGGAACACAGGGTCATTTCAGTTTTGTCTCCTGATGGAAATAATATTCTAGCAATAGGTATCTATTACAAAAATTACATGAAAATGAAATTAAGAGAATAGCATAAGACCAGCTTAAATGTACCACAGTTCCTTATGATTATCATTCAGCAAACGTTTATTGAATGTTGAGTATGGTTAAGATACTATATCAGAGACTGCAAGATGCTGCAGCGGTTCTATAAATACAGTTATTAAGTGGATAATTGTAACAAATATAAAACAGTAGTATTGAATGACAAGGTTTTTATTGGAATTATACAGTATCATTCCAAATAAGTTTTTGCTTTGGTAGAATATAAAATAAAGAAAGACATAAATATCTCAAGATAACAAACTTGCATGTATTTCAAGCAACTAAAAGTCTGGGAACTAAATTCAATATGGATAAGTAAAAATAAATTATCTTGAATATTTTTAACACATAATACATATTGTGTGTGTGTAATTTTCTCAATCAGAAACTACTGATTAGAAGAAAACAAGGGCTTAGCAGGTGTTCTATTTCAAATCTGTGCCTTTTCCAGAGGCATGCATTTCAAATTTCTTCTACATCCTGAAAAAGAAAAGCAGGTCAATTTGGATATATTCCCCTGATCAGAATCTAGCATATCTGGGAAAGACTCGTGCTTTCCTACTTCCAAACATCACTTAATTAAAAGGCTCTACATTTACCAATTAAAAAAAATAGGTTTTAAAATAATGGCCGGGGAAACCACAGTAAGAGAAATGAAATGTTAATACATACACGTTTCCTTTAATTATAACAGAACGATGGTTTCTTTAATCAGTAGTGGCGATAGTAAACAGATATTTTTAACTGCCAGTGAGAAGGACTTTTACAAAGATTAGAATTTTCAGATGGAAAGAAATTTTTGCATAAACAAAAGCAGTGTTTATTTTAATAAATGTTAATTATTAAGTCTTTTAAGTTACTGTACAACCAAAGTGCTCTGGATCTGCTCTGAAGTCCCTTCTGTTTCACTTGCTTCGACAGTCTCTCCTTCCAGTATCTGTCATCACTTGTGGTTTTCTCTTTCCTGAATCAAAAATAGGTTCATATTTGGTTTTCTGATTATCTTCAGCCAAAATGGTCTTTCAGCAGTTGTCTCTCCAGGAGTGATAGAAATGCTGTACCCACAAAATACATCCTTGAGCACTTCTGCCTAATGTTTGGTAGGTTGCCCAGGTGATGGACTGCTAGGCGGCTGTTTGGGTGTCATCTCTTTCCCTCACAAAGTTGACAAGAAAAACTAATGATGAATATTGGTTTCACTGGCCAGTGGCCCCTCTCTAGAGCTGTATTATTAGAAGTAATACATTGCATGTCTATAAAAACGCATGGAAGCAACAGATGAAATTTGTTCTGCTGCAAAGTCAGTAGTCTCCAAAGCAGACCATATGTTTTCCTCCCATCCTTTGCCTATAATGTATAGAACTACCTAATACTCAGCTGCTATAAGGAGGAGGGGGAATTTCACAAACACATCATCTTGAATATATAATTTTCACATAGCCAGATATCTGGCACTGATGTTGACTGACTACAAAAATAACATGGATTTTGATTAAAAATATATCATTAAAAGTGTATAAGACTGATGAATCACAGACCTATACCTCTGAAACAAATAATACATTATATGTTAAAACAAAACAACAACAAAAAAGAAGATAGTAGGAAGGGAAAAACGAAGGGGGGGAATCGGAGTGGGAGATGAACCCTGAGAGACTATGGACTCTGAGAAACAAACTGAGGGTTCTAGAGGGGAGGGGAGTGGGGGGATGGGTTAGCCTGGTGATGGGTATTAAAGAGGGCATGTACTGAATGGAGCACTGGGTGTTATATGCAAACAATGAATCACGGAACACTACATCAAAAACTAATGATGTAATGTATGGTGATTAACATAACATAATAAAATAAAATTAAAAAAAAATACTTGAATAAAAAAAAAGTGTATCCAGACATGGTTAAAGCAAATCCTTTTAATTTGGTCTTATAATCTCAATTTCCAAGGAATAAGAATAATGGCTAATATTTTTAGAAAATTTACTGTGTATCAGAAACTACACTAAGCATCTTACCTCCGTTACTTATGATTATTTGTAAGATGCTATCAATAGGGACTTATTATATACACAAATCTTGGGCAAGATCACACAGCTGTCTGTCTTAGATTTGAACCCAGACAGTCAGAGAAGAGAGCCTGGATTTTAAATCATTTCAATCTAGGGGCACCTGGGTGGTGCAGTTGGTTAAGCATCTGACTCGGTTTCCGCTCAGGTCATGATCTCAGAGTCTGAGATCGAGCCCCGAGTCTGCTTGGGTTTCTCTCTGCCCCTCCCTCACTCTCTCTCACCCTCTCTCTCAAATAAATGAATAAATCTTTAAAAAGAATAAATCATTTCAACATAGAGTTCTGTATTTAATAGCATAGCTTTCATATCAGTAATTAATGTTTTTAACCAACAGGTAATGCTTTATTTTTCATATTATTATTGTTCATCACTATGAAAACTCCATTTTACTGGCTTCATTTTGTTTTATCTCAAATATTCCTTTTATTTATGTAACAATTCATGAATATGTCCTCATTGGAAAATATTTAAGCAAAAGGCATAAAAGATCAAAGTCACCTCTCACTTCCCCATTCTGAGTTCCCATCTGAAAGACAACATATGTTAAAATTCTGTTGTATGCCCTTCCAGTCCTGTTGTTAAGAACTAACACACATACACATAGAAATATTTTATGAAAACCCAATTGTACTATGCCCATTCTTCTAGTACCCCTTTAAATATTGAACACACATACATATGAACACACCCAGAAATATCATTTTCATATATTCATAATTATACTATACCCATTCTTTCAATATTGTTTTTTAATAATTGTATATTTTACACTTTCCTTGTAAATCTTCCACATTTTTTTCAGGTGTTGTCCAACATTTCCTAATTTAGAAGCTACACATTTACGAATTCCTCACCTACTCAACAAATATATAGGGTATCTTCACTTTTCTCTTGCTATTGTAAATTTGAAAGTGACATTCTAATACATATTACTACTGTACAAATTTCACCTTTTATTTCCTTTCTCCATTAACCCAATGAGTCACCAAGCCATTTCATTTGCAAAAGTGGAAAACATGGTATTGTCAGATGATTCCTTATAGAACATATATTCTTTAATCCATACTTTAGAGCCACTCCTTTGGGTTTCTTTCTTCTTCCTTTTTTCTTTTTTTTTTTTGTTGATACAAATCGTCTTAATGTATAACTAATATTTGATTCTGAGCTTTTATTTCTATGCGTAACAAAAGAATAGACTAATACCAGATTCAACTGAAGACATTTAAATTAAACATTTTCACTGAAGTCGATGTAATTTTTTAAGCCTGGTACTGATTTTAAAATAACAAGTGCCAAAAATATTTTAACCAATAGTTTAAAATATCATAGACTGTTATATATTCAATTATCCCCTTAATACCTTGAACAATGACCTCATTAAATTATAGAGTACTTTTCCCCAGTGGTTTTGTTCTGGTTTGTTTTGCAGTCTCCCTCTCACAAAAGACACATGGCCACAACTGTGCTTTCCTGTGGCACCGTAATTCTATAAAGATATTTATAAAGTAAAGAACACACTTATACAAAAGAAATAAGATAGTGAAGGGTTGGAAGAAGATGCCATATAAGGAATGGCTGAAAGAAATGGTGACAGTTGGAGCACACAAGAAGATGGTCCAAGGAGAAGCATGACACCTAGGTTTAGACATTTGGGAAGTTGTCATAAAATAAAAGGAACAGAATGATTTTATGTTTCACATAGGAATAACTAGACAAGGAATAATAAGAGAAAAGATAAAATTAATATGTATTGGAGCTTCACTATGTACCCAGAACTGTCTGCTGCTTTACCAATATTTAATATTGTCATGATTCTTTTGAGATTTCTTTCTTTTGTTCCTTTTCATCAGAGCACTTAGGGCCATGAAGTTAAAAAACACACTCAGATTCACACAGATAGTGAATGGTGATGCTGGAATTTGGTCTTGGACCTTCTCCAAAGCTAATGTTCTTTCCTGACACCCTGATCCTTCTTGGTTTGGGCTTAATATAAAACAGAAGTTTCTGACATCTAAAACTGCCCCACCTGGTGAAGAAGTGGACTTCCCATTACTGAACTGTTAGCTGAGGTACTTAGGGGGAGATTCCTACACCGTATGGAAAGTCACCCCTAATTGTTGTAGGTTCCTACAATCATCAGAGACTGCAGTTTTCCCTAAGTGCATCAGGAAGTCAGTCTCCATCACCCTATCCAATTGGTAGGAACTACACACATCAGCACAGTTTACTTCACAAGATTAGCAAATCGTCACCTATTAGAGATCTGGTCCCTGCAGGATCTGGAAGCCTGTTCCGTACATGGGAAACCCTGAAACAGAATGAGACTACTGTATTAGACACCAAGGGGAAGTGGGCTAGCCCCAAAGAAAAACTGTACCTACTTCACTGCTTTGACCAAGACCAGATTGCAAAACACCTGCCAGTTCTGGGATGGTTTTCATTTTCCGAGGTTATAATTACCTAGTGAAATCAGGTCTAAATAGTGGAGACCCAGCAAGAATGAAAAAAATATTTTGTAATATCAGGGATTTTTGTTTTGACTTTTTTGGTAAACATCTCCTCAAATAGAACACACACAAAATATTTCACAGTTTACATTGCTTTTATCTATCAGTAATGACTGGTATTTCCACCTTAGGTAAAATTATCAAAAAGCCGTAATATCTTCAGTTTAGTAACTAGTTCTTTTGAGTTGATAAAGTTTAACACATACCCTTTAAATCTTAGTTTTAAGTCTGTTTTGAGTTTTTAATTCAAACTAAAAATAATTTGTAAAGTCATTTAAAAAATCTAACTGTATGGGCCCCTGGGTGGCTCAGTCGGTTAAGAGTCTGCCTTCGGCTCAGGTCATGATCTTACCGGCTTGGGGTCAAGTCCCACATCAGGCTCCCTGCTCAGCGGGGAGTCTGCTTCTCCCTCTACCCCTCCCCCCTGCTCGTGATCTCTCTCTCTCTCTCTCAAATAAATAAATAAATAATCTTAAAAAAATCTAACTGTAGACTTTAACACTAAATGTTCAGTGGTTAAGAATTTCATAGTTTGATTTTGTGCTATATTGACATAGATCTATCTCTTTTTACTGGTTTTAAATGTATAGACCATTAATATCCTCCAGTGACTATTTTCAACATGTTATTAGAGTGGTTCAAACAAGAGACTAATCTGGGGCACCTGGGTGGCTCAGTCACTTAGGCATCCAACTCTTGATCTCAGCTCAGATCTTGAGCTCAGGGTCATAAGTCATGGAGCCTACTGGAAAAGAGGGAGAGACTAATCAACCTTTGCTACATCTTTTATAATTTTATTGACTTTTTAATTTAATTAAATTTTAATTTAATTTTGTTTACTTAAGTTCTGTTTTGCAAGGTTAAATAATCCTAGTTGCCCCAGTTTCTCATTGTTGCACACAGGAGTCCTGCATTACCTTCAGTTTTGCTTTCATTGGCCCTTTTAATTACATATTCAAAGTAAAACGAGCAAAACTGAGGTTGGGCCTCCCTTAGCTAATGAGATTGGACTAAATCATGGCCCAGGGTAAGTTGGTTTGCTAATTTCTTAGAATTAGTAGTGCTAGTCTAAAAACTTAAAGAGTGATGTAAAAGAGAAAATTAAGGTAGTTTGCCTTTAGTTCTACTTGAGTTTGGGAACCTGGCATTAAAGAGGCCAACCAGAATCCAAATGAATATTAATTTAACAATTAATGAGAAGACAGAATGGGGGGAGATCTTCAGAAAGACTATCAATGCATTTTTGTACTTTCTACCATTCTCCAAACTTTAATTTGTGAGGACATGTTTCATCACACTTTCAAATTAGCCTAGATTCTATAAATTTTTCTTTTTCATTAATTTTGCCTGCAAGGTATACAGCTGCCAAATATTTCATGTAATAATTTTATATCATCAATTCGCATATAAAGAAGAAAAATAGTATTCTTCCAATCCCAGCACATGCACACACATACATGCACACACATATATCTAGTGATATAGCAAAAATGTTTTTGCAGAGACTATTAGCAATATATCATGTTGAAATTATTATGTATAATAAAATAGTGTTCTATTATTAATATTTATATTAACTCATAATAAAAGACTAACACTACATGTATGAAAAATAAAGTCATATTACCATCCTCAAATATGCAGGTGATTTTACCAATAGAAGCAGTATAAATATAAGTAGCATAATGCAAGAAACGTCATTACCATTCATTAAATCAACAAATATTTATTTTTTCCTAGATGCTCTGTTAGGTTATGGGAACATCTTGATGAATAAAACTGTTCCTGCAATTGAAAACCTTACCTTCCAGCAGGGAAAGAGACATAAACAGATGATTTCTAAAATCATGTGTGATAATTGTTCTCAAAGAGTGGTCTGCTGACCAGCATCATTAGCATCCCCTGGGAACTTAGACTTGCAAATTCTGTTTGCACTGCAGACCTACTGAATCAGAATCTCTGCACGATTTTGATAAAGTTTGAGAACTACCTTGCTACACTTTTTAAAAAAAGATTTTATTTATTTTAGAGAGAGAGTGAGCACAGGAGCAGGGAAAGGGGCAGAGGGGGAGGGAGAGGGAAAAGGAGAGAATCTCAAGCAGACTCTGCACTAAGCGTGGAGCCCAACATGGGGCTTGATCTCATGACCCTGAGATCATGACCTGAGCTGAAACCAAGAGTCAGATGCTTAACTGACTGAGCTACCCAGGTGCCCCTGTATCTCACCTTGCTACACTTTTATGTAATCCATAGCGAGTAAAATTTATGATTACAGGTGCTGTTGCTTAGGGGACCTTTAAAAGTGTGACATAGGAAATACCAGTCTCTCAAAAAATGCTGATCTATTTTCAGCTCCTTCCTCTGTCGAAATGAGGAATATAAGGGAATATAAGGGATGCAATAAAGTAGAAAATGGAGATAACCAATCAGAAGAATCCCTTCTAAGATGGGCACGTGATTGGAAGCAGGAAGCCTATATTCCAGTGTGCTCCTTGAGGTAGTTACCTGCTTTTATAAAATGAGTGGACTTTGGGGACTTTCAGCAGTGCATAGGTGGACTGATTCTAAATACCTTCTGAGGCACAAAATGCCGACAAGAACTGTTCTGTTTCACAACAAGACAGAGACCACAGATGATGATGGTGCAGATGCCCCAGGGAGAAGGCCCAGCACCTAAGTGTCAAGTCAGAATAAAGCCAATAGTCCCTGGAGGCTACAAATGGACCCTGACAGCAGCAGACACCTATTGTGAACCAGGCTTTGCTCACCTGGTGGTAGATGCAGATCCTCAGAGTAATATGGAAGGAATGGAACAGAAAATACTGCACCATTTTGGACAGAGTCACACTTCTTCAGACCAAGAAGCACACATTACAGCCCATAAATGTCCAACAATTGGCAAAGAAATGTCATCCAAGTAATGGTTTGATAGAGAATTAGAAAGGATAACTGAAGTACTTGTTGTCTGGTTGGCCTCTTTCATTCCAGGTTCCCAAACTCAAGTGAAACTAAAGACACGAAGGGCAGGCTTACACACCCTCCCAAGTGTGAGTTCATACTCAGTATGAGGGAGGACTGGGAGAGGATTCCATTATTTTTTTTTAAAGATTTTATTATTTATTTATTTGAGAGAGAGAATGAACGAGAGAGAGAGAGAGAGAGCACAAGTAGGGGAGGAGCAGAAGGAGAGGGAGAAGCAGACTCCCTGTTGAGCAGGGAGCCCGATGCGGGGCTCGATCCCAGGACCCTGAGAATCATGACCTGAGCCGAAGGCAGATGCTTAACTGACTGAGCCACCCAGGCACCCCCAAGGATCCCCATTAGATGGATTCCTCAGCTGTTCTAAAGGATCTGAGGAAGAGGAGGTGGGGGAGGATACGAGAGTGACTGTACAATCCTTCCCCCACGGGGAGGATATTGGGATAACAATACTTTTCTCATCTTCTCCCACAGCACTTCAACTTTCTTTTTTCCTACCAGATGCAGTAGTAAACCAGGGCTGTCGCTGCAGGTACTGGAAGGAGGGATGAGCCCTAAGTAAGAAACTGGAGCTCTACCTTTTAAAACTTATGTCGGAATTCCTAGGGCCTGATGAGGTGAACTGTGCCTTTATCCCATCTGGCAAAACTGGGTTGACATCAATGCGGCTATATTACCTAGTGGTCACGATAGCCCACTAGTTCTGTCCTGACTCTCCGTGACCGGAATTGGACTGAGCAGGAGGCACCGGCTGGACTAGTATGGCTACCGCAATCTGGACTGACATAGATCCCAAACCAAAGGTGAAAACATTTAGATTTAATGTACAGAAGGAAGAAGAGTCACTAAAGGTAGAATATTCAATGAGGAAAATCCAATATTGTATTGCTTCCTCAAAAGCCTCATAGCAAGAGATGATATCATCTCTTAATTTAATTATGCCAAATATCTGAAAGGGTGAAGCCACTTCTGCTTTTGGAATACTCCACATCAATAGGGCAAAGAATAAAGAGCTGGAAACCCAGAGGATACGCAACTATGCTTAAGGGATTTCACTGGAGTTATAGAGTTACAATGACATTTGTGTTGGGGGGGGGGGTGTGTGTGTGTGTGCACGCACATGCATGTGTGTTCAAATGACAACTCTACGCCAGAGGATAAGTTATATGTGGAGTCCTTGGGTCTGGTTTTAATGAGTAGCTACAAGATATAACATCAGTGAGGACAATTCTTGGCAAGACTTGGGCAAGTCCCTTAAGCCTTTTCTGATTTAGTTAATTGGGATCGTCTCTACTTGGTCTGCCAACTTCAGCAATGTTGTTGTGAGGCTCAAGTAACACAGTGTCAACGCAATTTATAAACTGAAAAGTTCCATGTAAAAGTAAGATCTTAATATTCTGTACCTTTGATGGTGCAGCTCTCATTTGCTTTTCCCAGTAGGAAAGCTCTCTGGAACCCTAAAAAAGGCCTCACCTACACACATTTGAAGAAGCTTGCATTCTTTGCCCTCATTTGTTTATACTTCTTAGTGGGATTTGATTTGAAGGAAAAGTTCTGCTGCTTTAATTTTTTTAAACGTTCTTTAAAACATTCTGGGCCAAAATGTGGCATATGATTAATACTTATGTAACTCTCTTTTTAACCTAAATCCTCTTTTTTGCCACATGTCTTCCATATATTGTGACTTTTTTCTGCAATAGGCTTCATTTAATAAATTTTATCCTATGTCTATATTGAAATATAGTATTAAGTGGCCTCATTCATTTATTAAAATGCATTTATTTAATACATATTTATTAGGTTCTATCCATATAAGATACACAATCTATGAGGCCTCTAGAGAAACAAGAAGAATCGGTCCCCGCTCTAAAGGGGCTCAGAATCTAGTGAAGAGAAAACTACTCAGAGAAATACACGGAGATTTTTCCTTAGTGGAATAGAAACAAAGTGCAGTGGGGCCTGGGAGGAATAATCGAATGCCCCTAGGTCAGCCAGGAGAGAGAGCAATCCAGGCAAAGGAGACACCACGTGTGTGGGAAATTCTAGAAACTGCAGGACAGTAAGGGTGAAGAGTAAAAGTCTGGGCGTGGAGGTAGGAAGAAGGGATATGGCATAGAAAAGGGCAAAACTAGACCAGAGGTGAAAGCTGCAGACACAATGGCCTTTTGTGCTAAGCAGAAGATTTTAGATTTCATTCTGCTTCTAGGCAGAGCTATAGGAGAATTTTGAACATGGTAGTGATTCCTTCCCAACCTATTTGGGTTTCAATATGTATAATATAAATCAATATCTTTTATGTGAGATCATATTTGTTTTCACTCACAAAAGTGTGTGTCAAATGAATGGATGGCTGGCTGGCTGGCTGGCTGGATGGATGGATGGATGGCTGGATAGCTGGATGGATAGCTGGATGGATGGATGGATGGATGGATGGATGGATGGATGGATGGATAGCTGGATGGATAAATGGATGGATGGATGGAGGGATGGATGGATGGATGGATGGATAGCTGGATGGATGTTGTTCTCCAGGTCTCAATCCTGTTCCATGACCACAGGATAAAGTGCTAATTACTTTGACTATGCAACTCCATTCACCATAGCATTAGAAGAAAATACTCAGGAATAAATTTAATCAGGAGATGAAAGATCTGTACCCTAAAAACAATAAGACCTTGGTAAAAGAAATTGAAGACACAAATAAATGGAAAGATATCCTGTGTTCATGGATCAGAAGAATTAATATTGTGAAAATGTCCATAGTGGAAGAAATAACAAGTGTTGGTAAGGATGTGGAGAAAAAGGAACCCTTGGGCACTGTTGGTGGGAATGTAAATCAGTGCAACCATATGGAAAACAGTATGGAGTTTCTTCCAAAAGTTAAAAATGGAACTACCATGTGACCCAGCAATTCCACTTCTGGGTATCTGTCCACAGGAAACGAAGACACTAACTTGAAAAGATACATGCACTCTCATGTTCAATGCAGCATTATTGACAATACCCAAGGTATGGAAACATCTTAAGTGTCATGGATGGTCATAGAAACAGATACAGATCGGTGGTTGCCAGAGGCGGGGTAGGGGATGGGAAAAACAGGTGAAAGGGGTCAAAAGGTACAAACTTCCAGTTCTAAAATAAAGAAGTCATAGGGATGTAATATACAGCATGACAACTATAGTTAATAATATTCCATTGCATGAGATGCTGGGTGGCTCAGTCAGTTAAGCGTCTGCCTTGGGCTCAGGTCATGATCCCAGGGTCCTGGGATCGAGTCCCGCATCAGGCTCCTTGCTCAGCAGGGAGCTTGCTTCTCCTGCCTGTGTTCCACCCCGCCCCCCCGACAAATAAATAAATAAAATCTTTAAAAAAATAAAAATAATATTCTATTACACATTTGAAAGTTGCTAAGAGAGTAAATTTTAAGTGTTCTCACCACAAATAATAAATAGTAATTATGTGAGATGATGGAAATTTTAACTAAGCCTCTGTGGTAATCATTTTGCGATATGTAAGTGTATCACATCAACTCGCTCTACACCTTAAACTAACACAATGTTATATGTCAATCATATATCAGTGAAGTTGGGAAAAATTATGCATCTTAAAAAATTCATGAGAACTTGACATTCTAAAGCATAGGATAATTAGAAATAATATTTCAGTTATTTACCAGATGATAAAATTCAGGTTTTAGGAAAATGTGTCCTATTTCTCTTATGCCTTAAGATGCCGTTATACCCCACCCCAACACACACACACACACACACACACACATAATGACTTGTGCCCAGAGGTTACGCTGTTCAATGTGCAAAGCATAGACCTGCTCCTTGGCTCTGCACTGGGGTAAAGCCTCTGCCAAGGTGGCTTTGCCCTCCTGTTACTCTGACCACAGTGAGGCTTTCTCATCCATCCAGTAACTTTCTCTTATAATTGCATCATCCCTTCCTTTCTTTGTGTTCAAGGCTCTGGCTGCTGATCACCATCTGTAAGGAAAAAGCTTCATTTTTCCATTATTATACACACAGCCCAGTCCCTTTCTTCTTTTTTTTTCAACATATACTCTCACTCCCCCTCACCCTTTTTCTCACTCTTATTGTCTCTTCTTTTATCACAGTTCCTTTTTGCCTGACAGTGTCTCATAAAATTCACTGGGGTTAAATCCTTTGATGATTCTTCAAGTGCTTTCTCTGCCCAAATTGTATGACATTTTTGTTTTAGATTTGTTTTACATTTTCACTGGATTCAAAATCTAGGGAATTTTTCACATTGCTTTTCTCATACTCTGTGTTTTTCCTGCCCATTTTAATTGCCTGATTATTGAACAAATCTTCTTCATTTAGGCCTTTCTAAATCCATCTGGCATGTGCCTTCGGTGGAACAAAAGTGAACATTGGAGAGATTAGATCACTAGAAACCGCTTGCTACTGATGGCAATGATGATAAAGTGGGAGACATATTTCACATTCAGATTTTATGTTTTCTTGGGTTTCCTAAATTCTATTTTTCATTTGTCCAACATAAATAAAGAGTTCTCTGATATTATCAATGCATTGATTTGGCTTGTCTGAGACGTTTGATTAGTTGGTTGGTTGCCCATCCTTTATTAGTTTTTAAAACCTGTATAATGAATCCATACAACTGAATTTATTTTTTTTTAATATGCCCTAAGACAAATTACTTAACTACCCTGAGCCTTAGTTTTCTCATTTGGAAATGGCAAATAAGATCTAGTTCACCGATATTTGGGAAGGACTAAATCAAAGGCATTGTACAAAGCACCAAGCTTACTGCTTGGAATATCTTAAGTGTTCAGTAATTGTTGGTTTCCTTCTGTCTTCTTTTTCAATAAGATTATTATTTTTTTTAATATAGAACATTTAGATTCTAAGAATGTGCCTTTATCACTATCTTCAAATTACTTTCATAGGTAGCTTTATGATTTTGTTAGTAATATTTATCTTTTAAGATGACTGGCATTGAGAAAAACACAGGATTTTAAAATTAATTTTGAGTCTATCAGGTTTTTTTTTAACACATAGCTATCAAAGACCCAGATGCGCACCATATGAGTTGATGAAAATGTACATAGGAAGTTGTGATAAAAGCTTTTCTTTTTAGTCTATCATATCTTAAATTCAAGGTTACTCTTATACAGCTGGTATATATTAAATATAATATTTTCAGTTGTATCAAGAATGGTTGGTCTAAAAAGTATGGAAAAGTTGAAGAGAGGATTGGAAACATTTCTTCCTGGGACACAGTGAAGTTGGGATGGAATCTTTCTAGAGCATTTCTAGAGCATCTCTTCAATATGGACAAGACATCACAATTTGAGAAAAAAAAATATTTGGAGAATTACACTTTGCCCAAAATGTAGACTTTTGATCATCTACAGTCTCTTTTAAAATAAATAAATGAGTAAAAATTCATCATGTCCTGGCAACATGGCATATACTGGTAACAGTGCCATTGGAAAAAGTGCATCTCTAAAAATACTTGAGAAGGAAGAAGTTAAAAGAGACCTCAACTAAGAAAGAAACATAAGTTAATAAGATCAAGGGAAGGTATTGTGGCAAACACTATTCTCTCCGTATCTATCAGCCATTCCCTCTAATCTCTTTCCTAACAGAACCCTAATTTGTCTCACTTGGCAATGGACTCAGCCCCAAGTGATGATATGTGATTGTTTCAGGGAAGCCAATCATTAAAATTTTGCCTCTTTCCCAGCTGTTCTTGAGCTAGTGGTGACATAGTTAGAGCAATGAGACACGAGGGGAAGTCTGCTGGGGAGCTTTGGCAAAGCTTTTCTTTCTTATAAAAAGGCATGGGAGAGAACATTCTGAAACTGGCCCAACCCCTCTTTTCTTGCTTTGAACATAAGGCCCGAAGTTTTGCAGAAAATCTTGCAAGCATCAGGTCGCAAATATAAAGTGAAGAATTAACACACAGAGGTTGACAGAACAAAAAATAAAAATGATCTGGGTCACTGATAACATGTTTAAGGCCCTGGACCAACCCTGAAAGTATGCATCTTCAGATTTCTTAAGGCACAATAAATGTTCTTACGGTTTAAACCACTGTTGTTCAAATGTGCTATTGCTTAAAAGCAACAGAATTCCCGAATGACACAAGAGTTCTCTTTTTGCTTTGTGGTTTGTTATTACAGTTGTTGCTGCTTGTGGTCTTTGGTTTTGTGTGTTTTTTTATACAATGTAACATAAGCGCAAATGTTCGAAAAATGAAAAATTCAGACAGCCCTAACATCCAAAAATTGGAAGCAACCCAAAGAGTCATCGACAAGTGAATAAGAAATTGTAGTACATCTGTACAGTAGAATACCACTTGGCAATAAAAAAGAATGAACTATTGATACATATAATGTGGATGCACTTAAAATCATTATGCTAGTGAAAGAAGTGAGACATAAAAGACATACATATATGAGTCGATTCATGGGAAGCTGTAGAATAGGAAAAACTTACCTGTAATTTGCTTAGATATCAAGAAATAAACATAACTATGTTTAATAAGGAAGGAGAAGATTTTTTTTTCCTAAGTACCATCCAGGGACATAAATGGACTGCTGCAGTCTGTGCCAACAGCTCTCTCTCCTGGCTTTATTACAATCCATGGTCTCTGCTTGTAATCCTCGGCTCTCTATGTCAGTTGTGCATATTTTTTTAACTTTTAATTTTAAAGGAATGATATGGCTACAGGAAGATTAAAAAATACAACAGAGAGGTTCTATGGACTCTTCATCCAGTTCCCCCCATGGGTACATTGTATAGAACTATAGTTTAACATTAAAACCAGGAAACTGACACTGGTTTGTGTCACAATGTGTGTATACAGTTCTATGACATTTTATCATGTCATGGTGGATACACATTTCAACTTTACTTTTAAAAATTTACCTAGTAGAGTGATGTTCTACATTTGATATCCACATATGATATGTACATCTCATGAACTAGCAGAACTATTCCATCACAGTGATGATCTTTGCTTCATAGTCATAGGAACTCCCCACACCCCATGGGTCCTAACCCCTGGAATCCACTAATCTGATCCTCATCTCCACAATTTTGTTATTTTGAGAATGTTATATAAATGGAGTCATACAGCATGTGACCTTTGAAATTATTTTTTTGCACTCGGTCTAATGCCCTTGATCCAACCAAGCTGTTGTGTGTATCAGCTGTTCATTCCTTTTTATTCCATGTAATCCACAGTATGGGTGTAAAACAGTTTGTTTAACCACCCACTGATTGACGGATATTTTGGTTGTTTCAAGTTTTAGAATATTACAAATAAAAGTTCTATGAACATTCTTGTATAGGTTTTTGGTGGACCTAAATTTTCATTTCTTTGGGATAAATGCCCAGTAATGAATGCAATTGCTGGGTTGTAGTAGTGTATGTTTCATTTTCTAAGAAACTGCCACAGTCTTTTCCAGAGGGTCTGTACCATTTTACATTCCCACCAGAGATGTACGAGAAGGCCAGTTTCTCCACATCCTTGCTAGCATTTGACATGGCCACTACTTTTTTTTTATTTTATCAGTTCTAATAGTTGTGTAATAACTAGCAACGTTAAACATCTTTTCATGCGCTTATTTGCCATTTGTGTATCCTCTTTGATCAAATGTCTCATGTATTTTGCCAATTTTCTAATTGAACTGTTTCTTTTTTTATTCTTAAGTTTTGAGAGTCCTTTATATGTTCTGACACAAACCTTTTTTTCACACGTGTGGTTTGCCAATATTTTCCCCTAGTCCACAGCTTATCTCTTCTTCCTTATTAAACAGGGTCTTTCACAGAGCAAAGGTTTTTTCAAATTTTGATGAAGTCCGATTTACAAATTTATTTTTAGTATAATAAGCTATCAGTTTAATATATACATGTGCTTTTGTTGAAGTAATAACTCTCTTCCCTTTTCTGGGTGCTTCTCAAATGCCTACTTTGTAAATAAATGAAACAATCTAAACCTAGCCTAAGATGGACTAATCTCCTAAGTAACCAGGTTACTTATATAAGTATTACCCAAATTAACTGTGTTATCATTTAACCGTTAATAAATTAAACACCCATAAGTTTGTTATCTTTTCTGAAAATCAGAAAACTACCAAAACCAGAATCAGTAATCAAAAATTGAAAATTGATTTATTTTTACTGTAGAAAATGTCATACTACACACAAGAAAAATGAAAATTTATTAGTAATATACTTTCTTTATGTGATTTGCAAAATTGCAACATCAAATCAATTAATGAATACTTTTCTCAGTACATTTTTAAATAATGATTTTATGGTAATCTCAAATCTCTCTGAGGTGAATCATTTTTCATGGTAAAATTATTTTTTTATATCATCATTATCTAAAAAACAATGAATATGTTCAGTCATGTCTCTTCTTACATGCTTTTTTCAGTTCGTATTTCAGAAATGTAGGTCTCTAGTTAGCAAAATCATCATGACACCTATTCTGTTCAATGGCTAAGACACGATTCACCTGGGACACTTTTAACTGAGCCTGTTCCACCAAATCTCCACACAAAGCATGCTTCTTACAAGCCCTTTAGAACTCATCTTATGCCTAATGGCTATGGTATGTACCTAATTGTCCTATATATTCACCTCAAGACGATCTGCTCTTGCCAGTGAGTGCCCTAGGAACAGGCACTGCTCCAAGAATAAGCAAGGTAAGGAAACACCTCTGCAGCGCAGGATATTCTCAAGGAAGCCCTTCCTGAGGTATGACCAGTAAGCCTGTTCCAGTAAGTTTGCTCAGCGCTTGTTTTCTCTTCCAGCTGAGTTAGCTCTTGACATTAGAGGAGTCTTTCTGAGGCCTCAAATCCTTGATGAACCTGATTATGGCAGAACCAGGGTTCTCAGAAAAATCAGTGTAAAGGATGGTTGTTAGGCAAGACAACCATAAGGTCTACCTTATCCTGTATCCAAGGCCATTAATGAGGAGGCAATGCAAAGGTAAGGTCTCTTAAGGGAAGTTTGATCCCAGACTCTCTTCTAGAGGAATCAAGACTTAGCTCTATTATAAACCTTTAGGATAAAATAAACCTTGAGGACGCTGACAGGTGGGTGCTCGCTTCGGCAGCACATATTCTAAAATTGGAAGCTGACAGGTGGAAGTCTAGCTTTGCCTGGGGGACAGGGGGAGCAGGAAGGGCAATCGTCCAAGAAATAAGTATGTCTACCTTCACGGCTACAAATTTCCAGAGGTGAACTACTCAATATGCAGTCAAGAAAAGCACTGAGGACGTTTAATCTGAAATGCAAGAACTTTTGGAAAGAGCTTGGGCAGCCAGTCACCTCTGGACTCTATTTCCTGACTACTCTTAATGAAAAGGCTCCAAGAAATACCACTTCATAACAAAAATCCATACCCAAATTCTTTAGGAAGAATCTTGGATTAGGTGACCTCTAAGCCCCCATCTAACCCAAAGTTTATGATTCTAAGATATTAAATATTGACAGACAAATAATGTGGACTCCATAAATATTTGCTGGAATTGGACTGAGTTGAATTCAGGAAGTAAAAGGGTCTATATTTTATGACGGCAGGTTATCTAACTCCTACAGTCAAACAGCTGTATGAACTTCCTTTCCTTTGAAAGTCTTACATTTGTTCACCACATTTCCCTGCTAAAATCTGTGAGGTAGAGCTTATCTTAATACCATATTTTAGAGGTCAAATTGCCTTCAATGGTTTATTTTAGAGTGTCCTTTCTCCAGTATTATTATGTCCCAACGTAGAGTTTTCGTATCTCTTATCTAAAAATAAATTACCTGAACTTGATTGCATATAGGATCATGGACTAATGAACATGGATTTTTGCTTAACAGGTACTCAATTTTTTCAAGCGAAGATACTTTCTGATTTATGATCCTTAATGACCTAGTTATTTGAAAAAACCATGGAAGGTATCAATGAGTTTTCTTCAATTGGTTAAAATATCATACATTTCTTTCACCAGTTCAGACATCTTTGTCTTTGATCCTGATTCACAGAATTTAGTGAGGAGGTGGAAAAGAGGATTGTTATAGAAGATGAATCAACAACACGATGGACAAAGGATCATAGAAGTAATGAAAAGATTTTTTAACTTCAAAAAATAAGTCAGAAAATGTGAGAATCTTTGGATAGGGAAATGAAATCTTACTTTAGCAGAAATTTATCTGTCTAGTACATACAATATATTCTTACGAGAGGAACCATATTTATTTATGATCATGAACCCAATGATAATATTCTATATAATAGTTTCCTGAAGTATACTCAACAATGCACTTGGTATTCACAGTTACTTAAGAATTTAACCCAAAAAACTAAGTAATTAACATACTCACAGTATATATTCCTATGTCATGCAAATTATTTTATATACCTATTTTATTTTATCAACTTTAAATTCACAAGGCAATCTAGATATTATGAAAATTGGTTATACAAAATATATTATCAGGATCCAGAAATGGCTTTGTATGGTTTCCCATGACTTAATTTTTTTTAAGAAATCAACTGAGCATAAAATTGTTATTTTGAGTTTTTATAATATGAAGATAGAAGGCATTATTATTAACAGATTAGGCAATCCATTTGTTTTAGCATGTTTATTGTAATTCAATAAAAACATACTTATTGACTTGCTAATTTTTACTAAACTAATTTAGAACTTGCTTTGACCTCCTCTACTCAACTACTGTAACTGTGCTATAACCTAATTAGGAAAACCTCAAGAGACAATGGTTGTTTCTTATGATTAAATATAAAGTGAGAATCTAGTTTTACTTTATCAGTTCACAGTTTGTTTTTATTCATTTACCTGGAATAAGACTGAAAATACTTTAACAGTTATCCTGTTATATATAATCAAAACAGAAAAGGCCTTTTACCTATATGATTTTTTGATTGGCATATATAGGAAGATGCTACATTAAAATACATTGTGTTTCAAGTGATTTATCTAAACCTGGAATGTCTTTTCTCAGAAACAATGTTGTAAATGGTGTTCAGAAACCCTGCTAGTTCATGAGATGTACATATCATATGTGGATATCAAATGTAGAACATCACTCTACTTGGTAAATTTTTAAAAGTAAAGTTGAAATGTAATTTCATATTTAAGTTATGCTTGAGATAAATCTAGTTTTATTAGAGGATGTTGATCGGGGGTACTAAATTTGTGGCAATTCTAAAAAGCACTCTAGGGCACTGTCTTTTCAAATATAAAATGTAAAATAGTTATTTAATAAATTATTTACTTTTTTCCAGTTATAATATGTCTTTACTGTGGAGAATTTGAAAATATGAAAGCAGAAAGGAAAAAGAAATCACCTGAAAATCCACTATATATAACCTTTCTTATCCTGTTGATATACTTATCTATTGCTGTGTAACAAATCCCCCCCCCCAAAACTTAAAGGCCTTAAGTTAACAAACATATTTTATCTCATAGTTTCTGAAGGTCAGAAATCCAGAAGTGGTGTGCCTGGGTGATTCTTGCTCAGATTCTCTCATGATGTTAGAATCAAGCTGATGGCCAGGGTGCAGTCATCATAAGAAGACTCAATTGGGAAAAAAGGATTTGCTTCCAAGTTCACTCACATGGTTGTTGGCAGGCCTCAGTTCTTCTTGGCTGTTGCCCGGAGACAGCACTTCCTTACCATGTTGGCCTCTCCACAGAGCTGCTCACAACATGGCAGCTTGCCTAAGCAAGTGATCTAAGAGACAGATCCAAAACCCTAGACAGAAGTCACACAGTCTTTTATAACCTAAGCTCAGAACTGACATACCATCACCTGTGCCATATAGATGGACCCTGGAACAATGTGGGAGGGGACTACATAAGGGTGTGACTACCAAGAGGTAGAGATGATTGTGGGCCAATCTGGGGGGTATTGCAATGGTACATTTCTTTCTGGTCTTTTTTTTTTTTTTTGATACATTTTTACATACTATTGTCCCACCATATAACAAAAGCATTTTATATGTTATTAAAACACCCTTTGATATTATTTTAGTTGTTAGACTATATTATATATTATTGACTATAATCACTTCTAAATATGCACTATTGTAAATAATTCTATGATAAACAGCTTTTGCATGAAGCTTTTCCATCTGCATTTCAGTTAATTTCTTTTGGATTGCAATCTAGCTAAGGGACTAATTTAAAAAGCTGTAACACAAGTTGCCAAATTGCTTTCCAATTGGATCGTATCAATTTAACTCACAGAGGGGTTTAAGAGTATTTCACTGCTCCTTTATCTGGGGACTTCAAGGTTTTAAAAGCTAATAGGACTAGTTTTTAATTTTTTTTTTTCTATTTTCATGTTAGTTTCCCCATTTCTTGATTTCTTACATTACTAGCTCTGCTCCCAAGCATAGCAACCCTGATTGTGTGTGTGTGTGTGTGTGTGTTTTCTGGGAAGAGTGGGAGAAAGAAAAAGAGAGACAGAATTAGTGAGGAACATTTTCCTGAGTTAAATGAAAAAGAGTCAGAAGAGGGAGGAAAGGAAAGAATTTAGAGAGGAGGTAATGTGTAACTGAGAAAGTATGGCCTAATACTATATTTACTGAACTGGGAGTGGTGTTAGCAAGGGAGGGATAGCAAGGAAGCAGCATGCCTTGATAGGACACAAAAGGCGACTGGCATGGAAAAAAGATTGGAGAATGCAATATCCTATGACTGTCCCTAGGGGACCCTATGGGGCCAGGATAACTGCTTTCCTCCTCTGAGAGTCAGAGGGGATGCTGAGAGAGGAAAACATGTGAATCTCTCCTTAAACTGGGAACATTTATGTTCTCTTACTTTTTTTTCAGTTCCTGTCTATTATGAAACTATTTTCCTGTGGTGAAATCAGGACAAATTAGAAATAATCTTTTTATAAAAGTGCATTCTGTACATAAGAGTAACATGAGATAATTCAGGGAACTGCCTCATACTTCCGTGCAGTCCTTAAACCCATGATAGAACCAAATTTTTACCACAACTTCATGCTTTTACCCAAAGATTGTAAGTTTTCTGAGGCTGCTATGTGGTAAATTTAAAATTTTGGATTAAAATATGTATAAAGAGAGAGAGGTAAACCAAGAAACAGACTCTTCACTATAGAGAACAAACTGATGGTTACCAGAGGGGAGGTGGGTGGGGGGGATGGCTAAAATAGGTGATGGGGATTAAGGAGGGTACCTGTTGTGATGAGTGCAGGGTGTCATATGGGAGTGTTGCATCACTATATTGTATACCTGAAACTGATATTACACTGATATTTAAATAGAAACTTAAAAAAATAAAAGATGTATTCTTAGATTTGTTTTTTAAGTTATCATCACAAACAAAAAAAATAAACAATAACTTTTTAGTGTAGCCTTAAATATTTTCCCTGGTCTCATTGTATCCTGGATATACCTCTACCTTATGCTGCACTGAAATTCATGTTTTATTGAAATAATCCACTTGTATATCTTCTAGCTCTCATAGAGTGTACGTTCTGGGCAGGGACCTAATCTTATACATCTTTAATTCTTGGAATACCTACCACAGTGCTTAGTATATAAATATTTGTTGAGCCATTAAATAATGCAGTCGGGAATTGGAATGCCAGATTGAATATACTTTTATATCTATCTGCTAAGTTCTTTCATATGAAAAAACAATGAAAATCTTCAGTTATAACTATTTTAGCCAGAAGATTGGGTACAAAGTAGACTAAAAGATCTGCTGAAGATGATACACAGCTAAAAATATATCTGACAATGTTCTGAGAGAATATATTTAACATCTAAAATACTTTGTCTGGGGCATGATGTTCATTCATTCATTCCAAGGAAGATGGTTAAATATCTCATATTTGCTAGACGTATTTGCTCTATTGGACTATAGGACTTAAGATTCAACTCCACTGGCTACAGGGAAACTTGGCCTAATTCTAAGTGACATGTGTTTCAGATATGTTCTAGAAAGCAGTGAGGAGGATGAACTGGAACAAAGAGAAACTGAAAGTAGGGAAGGTGATCAGAAAGTTATCAAGAATGACCAAGTGAGAAGTGATGAAGACTTGAAGTAAAGCAGCACCATGGGGGTAGATGGAAGACAATGGGAGGTGAAAGAGGTAACAATGAACGAAAGCTAATGCACGGACTGTGAGAATGTGGAGGAGGTAGCACATGTGACTTGGGTCTTCTTGGCTTCAGTAACAGGTTGGGTTGAGGGACTATTAATTGTTACACAGGTGGCATGAGGAGTAGCTGGCCAAGGAGAAAAGAGGGCAAATTGGTACCTTTTCACAATTCATATGGTGCTATCAATAAACAGTTGATTAAATACATCTGGTGCTTAGGAGAGAAATGTCTGTGGGGAATTTTGGAAGTTGCCGTTGTGAGGATGGTGATGTAGATGATGGTAAAGGGAGGAAAAAGAAGGAGGAAAAGAAAGAGAAAGATATAGAAGGAGAGTGAGAAGAAAGAAGAGAAGCAGAAGGGAAGGGGAAGAAGGTAGGTGTTTGAACTTTTATATGATTTGTTACAATTAACCACTTCAATACATTCTTTTGGTAAACTACTATGGTTACTAGAGCCATATGGTTATTAAACCAAAATAAAAATCTACACTGATGCAGGTTCTTGATATAGTTCATTTTTGCTCATAGCTTTAAAAAAAATCAATGTTGTATTTTGTCTCACAGCCTTGTGTTAGCCTTTATTTCTTGAGTGTAGTGAAGACAAGCTGCTACTGAGATTATGGGTTTCGCCCCCTAGGAGTCCCTGAAGATCATTAACCCTGAAAAACATCATAAACCGTGGTTTGTGTTAGCACCTCTTGCCATCAGTTTTTCTATAATGAACACTTGCAATCAACAGTGATGAACCTCTTTACACTATTGAAGAAATCTTGCAGACTTTAATTGACTTTCAAGAGAAACAAGTCATCAGACTTTTTTTTCCTCCCGTGTATTAGAGTGGACATGACATGACAGTTAACCATCTTTAATACTGTACTGACATCCAAAGGTATTGCCGTCACTGAGCCGTATCAGTTTCAATGGATGTGAAGAAAATGTAAAGAGATGGGGGTGTGTGACAAAAATGCTTTTTGTGGAGTTCGAGCAAGGAGGATGATTGTATGTCTAGAAATATGAAATAGTTCAATAATAATTACCAGTTTTACTAATGAGCTGTACAATCTTGCTGTCATCTCTGGATCTTTGCTTTATGATTGGTAAAATGAAGGGACTGGACAAGAGTATTTTGAAGTTTCCTTCAGTTCTAAAATTTCACCATAACTCAGAGACATACAAACTCTAACACTAATTTAATAGTAGAAACATCATCAAGCAAAGGGCTCTTGCATCAAGCAACTCAATATATTTAAATCAATGTGTCAGGGATTTGACAATTTGGCTATGCTTACTCTTACGGAGACAGACCACTTCTCAGAAAAATCTAGGTACTATTAATTTGAGCCATATGGAATTATTATTTGCGTGGCTCCAAGCTGATCAGATATAGATAGTTTAGTATGAGTCAACTTAATATTATTATTTCCAGTGAATGCCTTACCAGCATAAGCAAGCTGTTACATTTTTAAAAAATTAGTTATTTTCTGGAAAACAGAAATTTGGTACTCAAGTCTCCTTAAAAAAATAGGTCCAGTATATATAAATTGTACCACCACAGTGTTGTGTGAAAAAGATGGAGTCCTCATTGCTTGATGGAGGCTTTTGGGTTAGCATTAGAATTCTTTATCCAGTCATTGTCCTTTTTCTATATTCATTTGAATAAAGCCTTCCTTGGCAAGACTTTATCCCAGGGTAACTGATCTTTGTCTTTGCAGCAGTATTAACCAGAACTGGAACCTGACATTAACTGTCTTTCCAGCAATTTTTAAAGATGCTCACAGCCAACCTCTTAGCAGAGATATGCTGTGTTTATATGTTTCAAGAGTAGATATACTAACAAAGAACGAGGTTAAATTGGAGAGAGAATTAAAAGTCTGTTATTGGCTCCAGGACATGGGTGGCCCCTGCAGGGGAAGCTCTATCTTTTCTATCAGCAGCCTACTGGAAGCAAGGGAAGGGGAAGGGGTGATTGAAACCTGCAGTCCCACAGCTGATTTGAAAAGGCTTTATCGGGAGGCTGGCAGATGTGGGGTATTTATTTATTTTTTCTGAAGATGAGATGACTAGAGAATCCGGATAGAAGTATGAATTCATGAACACGTGTTTGTTGCTTTAGCATTCAGGTAAATTTAGGGTATATGTTATAAAAATACAAATGAAAAGTATAGTCTGTGATTTTTTTTTTAAACAAAGTTGGGAAAGCTCATTAAGATTTATTGTAGGTCCCAAATTTTGTAGTCCCGAAGCTTAACGACAGATGGTGGTGTAACTCCACCAATTTTGCAACCTCTACATTCAATTTGACTTTGTAACATAGATTACCCTTGATTTGACTTCCGTGAAACTAGAATTTTCTCTTTCTCCTAAAATGTGCCTGGGAGGAGAGTGGTGATAGGAGAATGTCTAAAAGGAGTCTGTTTATTTGCTCATCTTCAGAAAACTGTAGAGAACGGGAAAAATAGGACTCCGAGATGTGCCCGTTCCAGAGTGTGAAAGGGAAAATATTTCACCTGGCATTTAAAGATGACTTTTGTTTCAAGCTATTTGAAGTGAGTAATACAACTTTGATGGTATCTCTAAGAGGAAAAATATAATTTAATAAAATGTGCCCCTTTCTCTTTCTCCCAGCGATCTCTCCAGTCTAATTTAAGTATTAGTCGCAATTACACCAGTGAAAGGGCTCTGAAGGGGAAAAAAAAATGTAATTGTTGTTTAACTGAAAGTTTTGGGGAAAACAGACCTAAATGTCTGAATAATTATATTTTTATAACAAATAACTAAAAATTTAAGCAGTTCACTCCGAGAAGCATTGAACCAAAATTTCTTACACGTGTCACTCGCGTACGTTGCTCTCCTTCATCCCGGCCTCAGTTAGTTTCATTTGGGAAGGGTTATTTCGCGCAAGATGCGCTGGCAGAGACCATCTCAAACGAATTTATCTTTCTCCTAGACCGTAATAGGGCAGTGGCTTGGAATTTGTTGATTAGCGGTTTCATCATAAAAAAACAACAACAACAAAAAAAACTTGAAATCAAATAAATTTTCGTGAGAGAACTTCGAGGTCCAGTTGGTGAAACTCCTCAATTACCTAGCAGCCCCGTTTAACTTTCCCCCGGAACCTTTCTAAATGACTTTTGCAGCCCCACGTGCTGCAAAGGAGACTCGAGCTGTGGCTGAGACCCTGCGCGGCGACTACATGGACAGAATTTGGCTTCCCCCCTTTCTCTGTTAGGCAGTGTTTCGTTGCAAGGCTGCCACGATCCAGTGGGCTGACCAGTGACTTGTGCAAAAGAAAACTATTCGTTCGCTGTTTGCCCTTTCAGCGTTTTCCTCGGCTGCGGAAACCCGGTTTTCCTATTATTACACTTCAACTTTTTTTGGAGTCTGTTAGCACAGAGCGCTAAACCCCGGCCGGCTCCAGCAGCAGCGAGGCGAACAAAGCCCGCAGTGTTCGGGGCCATGCTGGGGAGGGGTGGTGGGCGAGTTAAAGGAATTGCAAATAAATATATTTTATGACCACCCATCAACAAACTACGTGCCACCGTGGCAGCCCCTGGTAGCCGGGCTGTGTCTGCACTGTGGCCAGGGGCGGGGGTTGGGAGAGAGGCGACGCGAGAGGGGCAGCGAGCGGCGAGCCCCGGGCCTGAACTTTCACCTCTCGAACCCGGGCCCAGCCCATTGGCTGCGGGCTAGGGGTCCGCCGGGGGCAGCGGCTCCTGGCAGGACCTGCCTTCTCAACTCGCTGGGCGTCTTCCCCACGGGAAGGGTTGGTGGCCCGGGGAATGGCAGCAGGCGAGGAGATAATGGGGCGAAGTTAAGCGGGGGCACCAAGGGGCTGCGGGCTCAGCCCCGCTTAGAAAGACCCCTGACAAGGGTACGCGGCCCATTTAGAAAGATGTGCTCCTCCGACTGAGATATGCTTTTGCACCTCTTGGCTCCTGGCTATTTGTACTCACGGGAGAGAAACGTCAGAGACTGCGAATTTCACCAAAACGTGTCTTTGTGTACAGAAAAGTGAAAGGCTAACTAAACCCGCTCCTGTCCAAGTCTTGAGAGCGTAACCCTCTTTCTCCTCGTTGGGAACTTGAACTTCTCTTCCAAGTGGCCCAGACTCCTCTATAATAAACCTTTCTCGTTCACTTCCTTGAGACCCCTGGCGAGAGAGGGAAATAAATGGGGTCGGTGTTTACGGGGGGGGGGGAGGGGGGCGGGGAGAAGAAGGGGGAAAAGTGGGACTCTGTAGCCCTTTTGACTGTTCTGTTACCTTTTTTCGCAAACCTTGTGGAAAGGCACATCCTCGGCTCTCCAAGGATTTCGACACCGTTTGCTCTTTTCTTTTTCAAAATAGTTTCAGGTTAATTCGGAGAATCCGCCTTTTATTTAGGCTTGTCAGTGAAGCATAAACGCAAATTACTTAACATGAAATTTTCCCCACTCTTTCAGAAGGGCGAGGTAGGGCCATTTGGGTCTGGCGTTTTCTAATTTTAAAGACAGCTCTCTCCTCTCCCCGCTCCCATCTTGAAAAAATCTGGGTTATTTGTCCACTATTCAACCTGCTTTTCGAAAAAGACACAATTCATAAGCAGAGCACTTAAGGACTACCTGGAGTTTAAAAGCTCACAGAAAGCACCGCAATTCAAAGCTCAACTCTCCCTCGTTCCTCGTCCTCCTGGCAGGGGCCGTCTTCCCACGACCAGCCCCATGGCTTATTGACTTAATTGGTTTCACTAGAAAAGCTGACGGTGTGTTTACAGATGTGGGTGCCAGGGCTGCTTCCTCCCCGGGAGAACTGCGGGTTCTGAAGGGAAGAGTTGGTGCCAAGTGTGTGTGTGAGCTCGCGTCTGCCCTTTAGAGAAAGGGCGCGCTGCTCTTTGAGGAAAAGAAAGACTCAAAGGCAGAAGTTAGTGCTGCTCGCCCGTCTGCCGGGTCACCACCACCCTCCCCCCGCCCCTTCTGCCACCAGAGATGTTAAAGTTGGCCGGGAAGAAGTCGGGGGCAAGGCTCTGTTCGCAACGGCCTCTTGGCTGCAGCTATTTGGAAGAAAGTTTCCGCGCCCTTCCGAACGCCACGCTCCGCGACTGATTGTCAGCTGAGCGGCGGGCTCAGGCGGCAGCTCGCCATGAAGGCGGCGGGTGGAGGGTCGCGCAGCCAGCGGGCAGCCGAGCGACTGGCCGGAGACGGCCGGGAGGAACCGCCTGCCGGGAACGGGCGTGGGGAAGGGACTCCCGAGGAATCCCCCCGCTTGGGTCCCCGCCTCCCATCCAGGCCCGTCTGGTCCTCCCTCGGCCTTTCCCTCGTCATCTCCTTGGTCCCGCGTGGGCCCGCTGGCTGTGTCACGCTCCACCGACAGGAGCTGGGACCCGGGTGCCGGAGGCTGGGCCCGCGCATTCCCCCGCGCCGGCGCCTTGGCTTTGAAGTGCGCGCGGAGCGGACTCTGGCAGTTTCTTCTTTCCTTTCATTCCGGGTACTTTTGCATCCCTCAGTCACCGATAGGGCCCGTCTCGAAAGCCTCAAACCCTAAACGTCCCAGCTCGGCGGGCCCCTTCCTTCCAAGCTCCGCCCCGGCCGGCCCGCAGCCCAGCCCCACGACGATGACCCGGGCTGAGCGACCACGAGGAAGCCCAAGAACTCCTGGGCCCAAGTGAGACAGGAGCCACGACAACAATGAAGAGTGAGAAAGACACTCGGGCTCTCTCCAGCCCAGGCCGCAGAGGCGCGCACCGTGAAAAGAAAGGCCAATCAGCGTTTTAACGCACGCTTGGGTCTCCCTTTCTGACTACCATGCACTTTTAACTCCCTGCCACCGAGGGCTTTGGATCCCTTCGAGGCTTTCTGCACTTCACGTGGAATCCCCTGTTTCATTTGCCAGCAGCTCCGTCTGCTGAGAGGACGTACTTTGGGGACTGCCAAGAAGCAGCAGACACAACTCGGCTTTGCCAATACAGCATACGGTTTTGTTCTCTCCTCCCTCCCCACCCCCTTCCTCGACGCGCCGTCTGGGACGAGCGGGAGGAGGCGGAGCTGGAGGTGGGGAGAATGGTGGGGGTGGGGGAAGATCTGGCGCAGAACAAACAAGTTCTCCAGCGAGTTGTTTACATAGCAGGTGGACCTGACGTCAGCCAGGAGGCTCCACTGCAAATCCGAACAATATTCTGCTCCGCGTTTCCCCCTCCCTTAAAGAAGTTGGGGCACCGGGGGAGATAGGTGGATGGGGGCGACAGGCATTCTAACCGGCTGGTTCCAAACCACTTTTGGGAACAACAACAACAACCAACAATAACAACGCAAAGTGAAACAAAACAAACAAGTGGCCCAGCAGTACTTTAGAATCCTCCGAGGCGTCCCTTCCCCCACCCCGCCCCTCGGAGGAGAGGCGGCTCCGCGCGCAGTGTGTGTACAGTTTGCATTGCCAACAACACGCGCGCGCGGCCGGGTGCGCGCGCCCGCCAGCGCACACTCACACACATAGACACACATACAGACACACACACAGATCCGGGTGGGGGGAGAGGCAGCGCGAGACAGCGCGAGCCTCCGAGAAAGCGCGAGACACGCCGGCGCGTGCAGCTCCGCGGCGGCCGCTGCGCCCCGGCTCGAGCCCCGCGCCACCCGCAGCCCGCCCGCGAGCGCCCGTCCCGGTTATTTATGCGGCGGCCGCGTCTGCTGGCTGCGGCTTCCTCCGCCCCCCCGCCCCAGGGCGCGCCCCCCACTCGCGGCAGCAGCTGCCGGGACTCGCTCGTGGGTGTGTTGTTTGGGGGCTTCTGCCTCGGCGCCGCGGGTGCCACCTCCCGGGACGCTGCCCAGGCGTCCCAGGTCGCGGTAAGTTTCTTCGTCCTCACTCTGGCGCGCTGCACCTCCGCACCCCACCCCGTCCCAGCCACCTCCACGCCGGGCCGGGCTGCGACTTTACTCTGCTGCGCGCTCCTCCGGCGGCGGCGGCGGCGGCGGCGGCGGCAAAGTTTCGCCCCAGCCGCAGCGCTCGGTGCGGCGGGGCGGGTGTGACATGTGTCAAATTTCGGCTCAGCTTCGGGGTCGCCTTCCGGACCCAACATCACCACTTGTTGTTCTTTTTCATTTTGCATTGTGATGGGGGAAGGGAGAATCGACAGAGGGGAGATTGCCGTTGGCTCACGTATGATTTTTAGTTTTGAATATGCAAAATATTGCCTCGTCCAGAGAGACCGCGGCTGGAGGAGAATGTGTGTCGAAACACCAGATGTGTGTTTGTTTACTCTTTTATTTTTATTGTTTGTTGTCTCTTCCTTTTCCTCCCTTCCCCCCTTACCCCTGGGAGGAGAAACAACAGTAAAAACATCTGGCGGTTGGAAGCACAGACTTTATTGATCCAACTGCTGACCTTTATTTACTCAATTGGGCAAGTGCATGCAGCTCGTCCGTCTCTAAGTTGGGCGCTTCAGCGTTCATTTAAGAAGTACTTCCCTGGGAACTAGAGGCGGAGAGGGGACACTCCTGTTTCTCGAGTGAAGAAACTCCTGGCCCCTAGTGATGCTTCGGGATAATGGTGCATCTTGACTGCTGCCCCCGATCACGCTCTTTCCCCTGTCCACGGTTAGCAGGACCCGCTTCACGCGGGATCTCACCTGGTCTTACTTTTACTGTGCTTTAGAAAGGTCTCCTCACTCTGTGGGTGGGTTTAGGGTGAACTCGCACCTCCCGGTTCTTTAGGGAGGGAATGTGGGAGGGGCGCGGGCACCTTGCGGAGAAAGGGAGGGCTTCTCGGTTGTCTTTTACCTGTAAATCCGTGGAGGCCCCGGGCGAGCGGAGGGCAGTCGGGAGCGCGGGGTTGGCTGTGACCCCAGCAGAGCTCGGGTCCCGACGGCCCTTCGCGCTCGCCGCGGCTCACATGCGGCGGCTGCACGGCGGGACCCACTGGGTGGCCGCGCGCGCCGCCAGCGCGTCGCCCGCGTGTCTCCCGAGCGCCTCTCCCCGCCCCGCAGGCCAGGACGCGCCCAGACACCGCGACCTCTGCGCGAGCGTCGTCGTGGACCCTCGCTTGCTGAGGGCGTTTGGGCCTGTCTAGAGCAGGGAGGAAAAGTTGCCCTACTATCCTCAGCCTCTGAGATCTCGTAGGTAAGTCTCTCAGGGCACCGGGCGCGTGGGGTGACACCGATTAGGAGGAACGGGAGGGGAAAGACACGTGCGAGTCTGGGGCTTTTGAGAGCGCAACCGGTGCGAGTTTTGCATAGGGACGACTCCAGAGAGGCCAAACTGGACACTTGCTCAGGGGGCTCCTCAGACTCCGGAATCCCCAAGGATCTAGACCCATCTGTGTATTTGTTTATTCAGCTTTTTAACCAACAGATTTAAACCACTTAATGGACAGCTGCTATCTGTAATGCTTCAACCCCACCCCCACCCCCATTTTCTCTCACCACATGTTGAAATCCAGTCAGTTTCTTGATCTTGAGGATTATTCCTTGAGTACTATCTGCTCCCAGGTGGGCAGGCGTTCCCGACGTGGCCTGGGTGAGTGCTGAGAACGGCCCCGGAGGGAGAAAGGGTGTGAAAGACCTGTGGGAGTGTGTAAGATGTGTACATATATAGTCATCATGGATTCAGAAGTGCTTAAAGAGCTACCTCCCCAACGTGCCCAGAGTCTACTTGGAAGAATAATTAAGTAGGAGCAGGTAAGCCGAGGGGAGAAAGTGACGCCCTGGTGTCAAGTAGCTGAAGTGGACGTTTTCCAACTGGAAGTGTTTGGAGAGATTAACTTTTAGAAAACAAAAGTTTGCCTGGAAGGCACATCTTTGCACGCTCTTCTAACTCAAATAATTTGGCTAGGCAGCGGTGGAGACAGGAGGGGTGTGTTTAATAGCAAGTCCATGTTAGAGGTCAACACTGAAGCAAGGATGAGCTTTCAGATATTTTCCTCTTCAATCTTGCATTGTGGCGTACCTCGGGAAATGTTTTAAGTTGTCAAGGGGCCTGTTTATCTTTTCTGTCACTATGAGTTATGGATAAGTATATTCTCAGTGTAGTGGAATTTTAAAATGTAGTGTTTGTTTAGTAGTGTTAAACAATTAATTTACAATTTTGATTTATTTGTGTATGCCATTAATAAAGCAGGTAATAAAGTTATACACACGATGATCATTAGGGTCATAAAATTTCATTTTGGTTTTGAAGCTTTTTAAAAGTCGTTTTTTCTTTCCTTCTTTCCTTCCTCCCTCCCTCCCTCCATTCATCCATCCCTTCCTTCCTTCCTTCCTTCAATTTTTATTGCTTAACTATACCCATGTTCAATGGTTGTTCAATTCAGTACTTGCTTAAGAACCCCACTATTTCATTGTTACCCAAAACTAAGTGAAATAAATGTTTAATTGTGATTAAGTTACTAACTTTTAAAGAGGAGACTGGAAACCTGATGATACATCCCTGTAGGTAAGGGAGAGAGGACGCTCAATTTTAAAAAGATCAGCATAAAGTTCACTATTGGAACACTTTTTACCATTCAATTTAAACAGTACAATACATGCTTTCTTTTTATACATAGATTATTAGTGTGTTACTATTGCACTACAATGGGTACTAGAATAATCAAAGGAAATTATATACAAATAACAATTATAAACTATTTTTAACTGCTTATCAAAATTTCTCAACTTATATTTTGGGATTCAGAGTGATGGAAATTTTAGACTTGAATATTGTTTTCATAGAATGCATACTCTGGGTGGAAGGAGACCCTTGATTGCATTAAGACATGAATAGATTTATTAATGGTTGTGTCTAAATAAACTGTCATCAAAGTTTTATTTCTTTGCACTGATGATAGTACAGTGGTTTTGCTTTTACAAATAAAATAAATCCTTGTAATATTATAAAAACCTAAATAGGGGGAAATTGTTGTATGTGGCACACCATAAAACTAGGAAAAAAGGTGAACTTTAAATTTACAGATAACCTGTAATGAGAAGTTCTATTCCTTTTGTACAAGCAAGAATTTAAAAACATAGACCAACTCTCTTTGCATAGCTATTGGGATTATACTTTATGAAAAGTATATTTAAATATGTGAAAATAACTTCATGGTTTGACTGAGACTCATAGGGCATATAACAGTGTAATGAACATAGCCAGACAAATTTACCAGACATTTTTATTTCAAGAGAAAATGTGAGGGATACGGAACTCAATTACATAAAGGGCATATTATTTGTGATATTTTTAAGGATTTATAGCTGGCTCTGCCTCATCACCCTTGTCTATTTCTGTGTTGATAGTCTCATGTTAGATCAGCTATTAGTTATAATACTGATAGAAAACTGAATGGTGGAAGTGGTCACATATTTTCTGCCTCTCTAAATTAAGTCAGAAAGAAGCCATTGACTTGTAAGAAGACAATGTCACTGAGAAGTTCTCTTGACACGATTGTTGCTAGACAAAACTGCAAATCACTGTTGAATTCAGAAATAATAACAATTTCATTACATGAATACTAATTCTTGACCCACTCAAACTATTTTTTTTCTTTAACTTTGTGATAGATGATAGTACTCTTACTGATAAATGAATGGATCCCAAATGTTCTAACCAGTGCCCAGATTCATTCTGCCCTTTGAATAAAATAAATCCTGTTTCTTAAATCAGGCCCTGTGAGAGCTTAAGATTTACATAGATTTTCAAAGTAACTTTAATTATGTACCCCCTGATTCATAGAGTTCTAAGAAACTTGATCAGAACCAACCCAGAACGACTATTGCATATTTTCTTAAGGGTCTGAAAAAGTAATCCAGGTGCTTGCAACTTTCCTTAAACATATTCCTGTGTTTATGATTCATAGAGAATCTAATGCCTAAATCAAATGTTATATGCCATAGTTTACTTTAGTTCTATTCTTTCTTTAGATGATGTAAATACCTTCTTAGATCCAACTTTGATATCTCTTCATATACTTGGCTTCGAGTCATATCACTTCCATAGTCTTTATCAAGTAAAATACTTTAGGTTCTTAGAGTTTTTTCTTTTTTTTTTCTTCATGAGGCTTAAGTCTTTTTCATTACGTTTTTATGGAGTTCTTCTAGAACTTTAGCTTCTTCATTTGTTTTTCAGAACCTGTAAGTGGACCCCATTAATATTTCTTTCAGCAGCCTAACTAAGCATAGTTTGGGGGGGATTGTCTAAAAATACTATTACTTTTTTTTTCCCTTAAGCTCAGCATTGCTTATGTGAAAATTCATTACTATTGAATTACATAAATTCTCACATAGTAGAATATTATTTCCTGTGGAATATTCTTTCCCTGTGGGTATTCTTACCTATTAAAATAAATGGGTACTTATTTCCATTTGCTGACTTACTTTTGCCTTGTCATTGCCTCTGATGTATTTTTGTATATAGTCTTTTGCTCTGCTCAGTGTATTTATCCATACCCCACCCCCAATTTTCCAGACAAAACAAACAAAAAAGAGAGTAATTTTGGTGAAATGTGAGGAACTGTTGTGACTAATTAAAAGGTTAACGTTAGAACATTGAGATGCTGGAGAGGTCCTTAAAGAAGATTTAGATGCATTATGTTCCAACACTATTAATATTAAGATGAAAAAGTAAACCTGTATGTATGTGGTGACTTATTTTCAGTATGTATTAAAACTCTTTTTCTCTATATAGATGCTTCAGTAATTTGCTGTTTTCTCGAATGTGGTATTACTAAGTATTATTCTAATTCTTAGGAGCATAATTTCAATTTTATAATTGGAGTGACTGGGAATTTGTGTTTACCTATACAGTTTGCCAAGCAGCCAAATTAAGGGTATCAGGGCTCAAAAAGGAGGTAGACTGTTATCACATCCATTTCATTTTCAAAGCTACATTATATTTTAATGTTTTACAGCTTTGGATCCTAATACTTTTTCATTTTGTAATTATGAACTTTGTTTACTCTTTCTTGTATTTCTTCACCTGTCCAACTTGCTTTCTATGAACAATTGAAATTCTGTGTTACTTCAATTTATATAATTTTATCTAAAATTTTATTTAAAACACATTTTCTCCATAAATTATTTATGCAGGCCAGGTTCAACCTTATAAATTCCTTGATATTTGAAATATGTGTTCTTGGACCTATACTCTCCCAATTTAATTCAATTTCCCATTCAGTTGTATCCTTCCCTCTTCCTACAATCTACCAGGGATCTCTAGGACATACCTTCTTCCCATTATATTGACAAATATGTCTTCATTCCTGTCTCTATGGCAAATTATTTTTATTAGCAAAAGCAAATAAAATTTAAATGTTGTAAAAGCACATTGCTGTGAAGCAAATGAATCCCCAGGGATTTAAAAGCTCTCAGCATTTTTAGTTTATTAATGTTCCTTAATTTCTCTTGATTTCTATCTTGGAAGGCTTAAAATATACTTTGTGGAAGACAATGTTGACTTAAAATTTATTTAAGTTTTTAGTGTTTCTTTTTAAAGATCTTTTAACATAAGCCTAAAAGATTTATACCATGAGAATGTTATACTTTTTTTAAGGAAGTTAAGGAAATTAACTTTGAATTCCTCAAATAAGGCATGCTACTAGAAATAGTGTAAAGTTTCTGTGGTATTCATTTCTTCTCAACTTTTATAATGACATATTCTGTGAGAGTTTTTTTGTATTATTTTAGTTTTGTATCATCTTGGTACATATACACAACTACAGCCATCATTTTGCAACTTTTTCTCAATTTAAAAAAATAACAAACTTTCTTAAAGTGTATTTTAGGGGGTAAGAAAAAAATCAGTGGTAGACATATTTCAGAGAAAGCATTTATAAAATTTCTCACTGGCAGATAGCGAGGAGAAACTTATAGTACACTAATCCAAATAGCTTAACATCTTAGCATATGTAGACTGTCATAAAATCATCTCATTTAAAAAAAAGATCCCCAACATCCTTAAGAACTATTCCTCACCATTACTTCACCCAAAGTTATGTTCCAGGATTTGGGTGATCTATATCTGTATGCCTCTAGCTAACTCTTTACTTTCTTTTTTGTCTTCGATTTTTTTTCCCCTTTCTCGGTCTGCCTTTAGTTTAGCTAAGTGCCCCCTCAAAAAAAAAAAAAATCTTGTTTTATACATCTAGTTGGTACCAGCGCCGCTACCCATCTGATCAGATAGACACCATCATCTCCTCCCAGAATTGTTAAATAGCAGTAGCTATTTATCTCCCTCTTCTCTCTCTAGGCACCACGGTTTGTTCCCCACACAGCACAGCGATCTTTTAAAAATATGTGATTATGTCACTCTTCTCTATAAACCTTCCAGCAGCTTCTTATGTCCCTGAGAATAAAAGACAAAGACCTTATATAAGTCCATGTTATTTGACCCCTGCTACCTATCTGACATTCTTTCCTAGCATTTTCCTCTTGTTCGGTCAACTCTCGCCACACTGGCTTCCTTGGTATTTATCAAAACAGGAGAAGCTGATTCCCAGAATTTTTCTCTGTGTTCTCCGTCTGAAATGCTCTACAATCGGATATCTTCACAAATTTCATGCCTCTGCTCAAACATATCCTTATTGGAGAAGACTGTCCTGTATCAGATAACAAATCCTCATAGATCGTGCTTTGCCACCTTTCCGTGCATTACTTTTCCCCACAGCACCATCGTCAGCTGACATTTTAGAAAGTTGTTTATTTATCATATGTCCTCCCAATGAGAATATACTTTCCATGGAGCCAGGGATTTTGTTCTCTTCAGTGTTCTAACCCAATGCTTAGAACAGTGCCTTGCATCAGGTAACAGCTCTAAAACTAAATGAAAGAATGAATGAGTTGTTGGAGGTCCAAGAAATTACTTCTGTCTATATCATTGCCTCACTTTCTGTGTGACTGAAATTACTTTTCACCTTACTTTTTCATCTTGGACTTATTTTATACCATATCACATTTGGGAAAACTGTTCACTACTGTATTGACCAAGATGTGGCTCTGCTCTCTGGTGGACCTACTTCAAGTTCAGTGTTTTGTATCCTTTTTATTCCGATCTGAGAAACAATATTACACTTAACTTTTTTTTTTTTTTAAAGATTTTTATTTATTTATTTGAGAGAGAGAGAGAACATGAGGAGGGGGTGGGCAGAGGGAGAGGGAGAAGCAGGCTCCCCACTGAGCAGGGAGCCCGATGCGGGGCTCGATCCCAGGACCCTGGGATCATGACCTGAGCCGAAGGCAGACACTTAACGACTGAGCCACCCAGGCGCCCCTACACTTAACTTTTGAAAGGTGTGAATGGATGCTTATGTTTCTGGACAAGAACAAATGCTCAGTAGTTGAGTGCTACAATATAATAATGCTTACTACAGTCAAAATGACATTTAATCATATTATTTCATAATTATATCTTAATATGAGTAGCATAGATAGGGTCCATAGATATTTCTAAAGGCTACATTATGGATACAACATTGGCATACGAAGTATTTCTGTGGGAAAGATGGGAGGAAAGGGGTTAAGCCAAGTCTCTTCTGAAAACCTTTAGATTTAGATGGCTTTCCTTCTTTGTGTTGGCACACACACCATAAATTTACAACTTCTCTTTTGTCTCATTCTTCCAGTATCTATCCTTAAATAGAGCAGATGGAGGACTTATGATTTGATGGAAGGTCCATGTCTCCAAATTTAAAATCTCACTCTTGAACTTGCTTAAATTGCTTTTGGATACCCATAACTGAGGTATGGGTAAGGGATACAACTTTCCATAAAACATCATACAAATACATATATTATTTTCTTTTTAAGTTTTTATTTAATTTACATTTTGTTAACCTACAGTGTAATATTAGTTTCAGGTGTACAATCTAGTGAATCAACACTTCCATATATCACCTGGTGCTCATGACAAGTGCACTCTTTAATCCCCATTGATTATTTTCTTATAAACCTAATGCTCTATAGATCTCCCTCTCACATATTATGTCCGTATTTGAAATATGCACTAACTTGCTCAGCAATTTTATTTTAAATATCTTGAAAATAGGGAAAGGAGTCTCTAATCTTTTCTACTGATAATGAAGGAGGAGGGCTCTCTTTGCCTCCCTTCTTCTCATTTTTCTTTTTCCCTTCTCCCTCCTCCAGACTGAATTATGAAATCTCTCAAAATCATTCTGATACTTTATTATACCATCAGTGAATGTGTAGCCCTTGGAAAACTGTGAAACAAGGCAAAGTGGGCTTTTATTACATAATTACCCCACTTTTTCCTTTTTAAAAAATTACTAACTTACATCTTTTGCTACTCTTCTCTGGCTCCTTAGACACCCAGTGCCCTCATGTTGCATCTGGCTATTCCAGTGTATTCTCCCTCCCTTTCTGAGTTGGAAATTTTGTATTAAAGCACTTCTTTAGTAATAATAATGCATATTAGAATGTGAATGAAGATGGATTCTTCTGGAAAGTATAATTATTATCGCAGCTAGTAAAATAGTCAGTTGGTTTACTATGCAGTGTTCTGTGTTAAGTGCTAGGAGACTTGCATTCTGGTACTTGGTCTGTCTGTAACTATTGTGTGATGTTGGGTAGGTTATTTCCTCCAAAATTAAAAAGAGCCTGGATTAGTTTTTAGATTATTTTCAATTAAACTCTTTTTTTGAAATACATAGAACCAAATTTGAAGCTGTGAACATGTTCTCCCTTTACAGCCATAAACACACATAAATGAAGGAATGGAAGAAAAAGATAAAAACAATTAAAACTAACAACAGTTACCACAAATAACTTTGCTTATGCAGCTCAGGGGGACTCAGTTAAAATTCAAAAGTATTATTCTTCTATTATCTTAGCCCGCTGGATATTTTCACACCACTCCTCCCCTTCTCTGTCAGGAATGGAGCCTCCCCTCGTTTAACCAGAACACTGAAACAAGCAGAGAAGGTAGAGTGGACATGGGGTTGATCATGTTTGGGTTAAGAAGAATAAATAACCACCTGGCATTCTGTCCCCTGAAGTGTGTGTCATTAACTTTCCAAAATATTAATTTCTTCACAATTTTGCTTTGGTCCTGTGCTCATTCATATATTTAGCTCGAGGCGTCACCAATCCAGAAATAAAGTGTGGAGTTGGATAAGCTGTTTGATAAACTTTGTCTTTTAAAATTAGAGCTCCCCTTTTTGATGGACTTCACACACACAGACATACATTTTTAGAACCCACATAAAATGTCGGGCTGCCACATGGTCCAGCCTATGCATTGTGCTGCTTTAAAGGAAACACAACTCCCAGCTGCAGGAATACTACATACCTTTGGTGCAGTTTGGCTTAAAGGGAGTGACACGGTTTTATACAGTGTGCCACATAGGAAGTTTTGCCCCAAATCTCTTGAGGCATCTTTCTTCTTCTCCTGGGTACTGCTAAAAAGTTTTTAGAGCCTCATCTAGATCAGTCCTTCACTGCTCTGCTGCCCCATCCACCCGTTGTGCAACACATACAGTCGTACCAAGTGTATACACCCCATGAAGTGTGCCCTCCCGTCATGCAAAGTGTGGTCTCTTTCTTTATTCCGGCTGCTTTTCTTGTGGCAATCAAGGTTTGTCTTGGTGCAGACAAACAAGGAGAACAGCAACAAAGATTCCTTCTCAGAAGGTAAGGGATTATAAGTCCTGAGAGTTTCTAGCAGTGATGTAAGCTTGCAAACATGCACATTTCAATGTGTTTTACCTTGTCCTATGTTATAGAGAATGTATATTCCTGTAACTAAAAATAGAATTCACTGGACAGCCTGACTTTGTGTTGTCCCAAATAAAATAATTTTAAATCTATAATTTTGATCAATTTGTAATATTTACTTCTGGAAAAGCATGCTTTTAAGTTATCTTATCCTTCTAATTCTTTGCTCTTTTGTAATTTTCATAAATGTCCAACTATCCCTTACCCTTCATGTCTGTCACTCATACTATTCCACAAACAGGAGAAAGGCAACGTGATCTGTTACGTCTAATTGGTACTTGATTTTACAGATTTGTTCTATATCCTTTTAATTGTATCCTGAAAATATATCATTTCCACTGGGCTGTAACAATGCCAGATTCTAAAATATGACTAAGTACATGCTTAGTCATATTGCTATATTAAAGGAACATTGTTGGGCGCCTGGGTGGCTCAGTTGGTTGAGCGACTGCCTTCGGCTCAGGTCATGATCCTGGAGTCCCGGGATCGAGTCCCACATCGGGCTCCCTGCTCAGCAGGGAGTCTGCTTCTCCCTCTGACCCTCCTCGCTCTCATGCTCTCTGTCTCTCATTCTCTCTCTCGCAAATAAATAAAAATCTTAAAAAAAATAAAATAAAAAAAAAATAAAGGAACATTGTTATAAGTTTTGTTTTCATCTTGAGAGACAACTTGTTTTTCTGACTATATAAGATCAAGTTTTAAGTGCAAATGTACAATGAAAGAGAATATATGGTAACAAGCTATGAATACATAACTAAGAAAAATATTTAATGTTTATTTTCTTATTCCTAGATTGTTTCTTATGAGAGGATATTTAAGAAAAGGAATGTGAATGAATAATTTTATTTTTACATGTTAACTATTCATGAGACAGTAAAAATACATTTAGTTATTTTTAAAAAATATAACTGGCTATACATTTGACATTTCATTTTAAAATAATATGTTGGGGGCACCTGCATAGCTCAGTCGGTTGAGCGTCTAACTCTTGATTTTGGCTCAGGTCATGATCTCAGGGTCCTGAGATTGAGCCCAGCAACAGGCTTCGTGCTCTGTGGGAAGTCTGCTTGGGATTCTCTCCCTCTCCCTCTGCTCCCCCCAGTGTTCATGTGCTCTCTCTATCTCTCAAATAAATCTTTAAAAAATAATAATATATTGGCTATTATATTGTAGAAATGATTCTGGTAATTTTCTTTTATTTGTCTATTTGATGACACAAACCATATTTTAATTGCTCATCATTATAAAGTTGTTTTAAGCTCTTTAATTTCATTCCTTTTTTTATTAAAGATAATTTATATATGGTAAAATTCACCCTTTTAGTGTAAAGTTCTGTAAATTTTGACAAACATATATACTTGTGTAATCACCACCATAGTTAAGATATAGAACAGTCTCATCATGCTACAAAATTTTTCCGTGTGGTTTTTAGTCAACCCTTCCTTTTATCCTCCAGGCCCTGATAACTGCTGATCTATTTTCTGTCCCTATAGTTTTGTCCTTTCAGGTCTTTTTTTGGGCAAGTTTTTACACTGTATAAATTTATGGGGCCTAGTGTGTTACTTTGATACATTTGTATATTATAACATGATTGGCGTTGTAGTGATATTTATCATATTACATAATTGTAGTACCATATTGTTATCTATATTCATTATACACTAGATCTCTATGGCTTATTTACAAGCAAGTTACAAGTTGGCACCCTTAAATAAAGTCGGTCTTAATCTCTAACCCCTGTCCCCTGGTAACCACCACTTTACTTGCTGTTTTTTATAAGTGTGACTGTTTTAGATTCCACATAGTAATATCAGACAGTAATTGGCTTTGTCTGACTTATCTCACGTAGCATAATGTGCTCAAGGTCCATCCATGCTGTCACAAATGGCAGGATATGGGGCACCTGGGTGGCTCAGTCGGTTAGGTGTCTGCCTTCGGCTCAGGTCATGATCCCAGGGTGCTGGGATCGAGCCCCGCATCGGGCTCCCTGCTCAGCGGGGAGCCTGCTTCTCCCTCTCCCTCTGCCGGCTGCTCCCCCTGCTTGTGCTTGTTCTCTCTCTCTGTCAAATAAATAAATAAAATCTTAAAAAAAAAAAAAAATGGCAGGATATCCTCCCTTCTTATGGCTGAATAATATTCCATTGTATACATATACCACATTCAAGTCTGTCCTATAAATGGAATCATACAACATGTAGCCTTTGGAGTCAGGCTTCTTTCACTTAGCATAATGCATTTGAGATTCATTTGTGTTGTTGTGCTGTATTTTTTTTTCCTCCACAATAATGTATTTGCTTGTTCCCATCGTAGTTTTCTTAGGAGTTTAGAATTCTCTCATTTTCCATTCAAATATATTTTTATATAGCCTCAAACTTTATTTTGCCTTATGAATTGGCATGGCTTATAAACAAGAGACTTTACTGGTTCATCATTTCTAAAAATCAGTTTTGGGGTCTTTACCATAGTTCTCGTCCCTCGCTCCTGCTCCCGCCCCTGGTCTCTCTTGCTTTCATACTTGCTTTCCTTGTTCCCACAGATGTTTGCTGTTCATGTCTTTTCACTCCTTGTCATCTGTTTGTTTGGAGTATATAAGACCCATCTGGTAGCCAGTTCTTAAAGAAGAAAGAAGCTCATCATCAGTTGTTTAATAATGCTTTTCATTTATTCATTCACTTATTTGTTTATACCTCAATCACTGGTCATCCACCAATTTCTGTAAGTGGCAAAAGAAGTAAGAAGAATCAAAGAACCCTAGAAGTGAAAAGAGGCTTTGAGATCATGAAATTAATTTTCCATCCTCCCTTCCAAGCCAGAGGAGAGATGGGGCTAGGGTTTCTAAACCAGGAGCCTTTGTCAAATTGCCTGTGGGCTATAGTGTATGGAAAGGGAATAATCAAAGAGGTAAATCGAAGGGTCAGGTGGGCTGCTAAGAGCAAATTGTCAGTCCGAAGGGGCTAGCTGGGCTGAAATGGAACAGAAACCAAGGAGTGAAAGATAGCAGTGAAAACAGACAAGAAGCCTGGAGAAACTTCTGGTGGGTTGGCTTTTTTAACAGACAAGAATTGAGCAGTCAAAAGACATCTGGATGTGAAGGAGGTGATCCCCATGGCCATAATTCTGGCTAGTGGCTTTCAAAAACTTCCATGAATGAAAAATTTTTATCTTAACATCCAACATTTGAAAAAATTTAATTCTTCGGAAGTTCTTCCTTACACTGAGTTAGAATCAGCCATTATTTCTAGCTCTACCCTTTGAATTTACATGGAGTATTTCACATCAATAGCTTTGTCGATGTCTGAAAACTTTCATTTCCAATAAATCTTATCTTTCTCAAGCTAAAGAAGTCTGGTTTTCCCCATTATACTTTATATACTATATGGACTTATTTCATTCTTCACAGTTTTGATAACTCTCCTCTGGGTATGCTTCTGTTTGCCAGAGTTTCCCTTTAAAATGTACCCAGAGCTAAATACCACACCAGGAGTGCAGCCTGATGACACAGAACACGTTGAAAATTTATCTCCATTTTTTTTCTCTCTGACCTAATAGCAATTCATTTTTTAGTCATGTTACGTTGTTACTAGAATTGTAATTCACTTTATATAAGTTGCCATGAATAAACAATTTCAATAGTTTATTTTAAAAATAGGATTTGTGGGACGCCTGGGTGGCTGAGTCGGTTAAGCATCTGCCTTCGGCTCAGGTCATGATCCCAGGGTCCTGGGATCCAGTCCCGCATCGGGCTCCCTGCTCAGCGGGAGCCTCCTTCTCCCTCTGCCTGCCGCTGCCCTGCTTGTGCTCTCTCCCTTGCTCTCTCTTTCTGACAAATAAATAAAATCTTTAAAAAAATAGGATTTGTATGTCTTTTAAATTCTTCTTTTACAAAGTTTAGTTACTCAACATGTCAAGATCTAAACAAAATCCTGATTCTGTTCTCTGTGTTAGCGATTGTGTCATCCATAATTCGATTAATACATTTCTGTAGCTCTATTCAATTATTTATAAAAATATTGAGCAGAATAGGGTTAAGAATGGAGCCTTTACTAAAGTTAGTGAACATGGTGGGTTCTTTCGCTTGTCATTAATCCTTTGGATGTGATTGTTTACCTACCTGTATACATTGTAAAGTAATCTTAATGGGTAGCATTCATTGAGCAGGTAGTTTAAATAGGCATTTTCTAAGCAATTTGTGTGCGTTGATTCATTTAATCTTCATAATACCTTTATAAGGAGGTACTGTTATTTCCCCGTTTTACAAATGGCAAGCTGAGTTGTGAAGGATCTGAAATTTCACCCTACTTGCAAGCTAAAAAGTAGCCAGCACTGCTTTGTGGATGCTTGTGGAAGACCTAAGACTTTGGGGTCAGAGACAGAGGACTTTATTACCCCTGGTACAGCAAGCAGTGTGAGCTTCTTGATTCTTTTTGGTTCCTTGCACCGCCCCCTCCCCCCCTACCCAGTCCCACAGGTATTCGGCAGAGTGGCTCAGATTCATGCTGCACACTCAGTGAGTTATATCACTGATGAGGAATGCCAAGTTTAGGAACCCAGATCTTTTATAACAGGCCATAGGTAAACTTTCCCTTTGTTCCATAGGGAGATATTGTTTCTGTCTTCAAAGGCTATTTGCTATACAAACATTTGTGGTAAGATAGTCTAGAACAAAAGCTGCCACGGCCTTTGCTCACAACACATGTAGACACACAAGAGACCCATGAAATTTGCCTCTTCTCCCAGATATTAAGAAATTTCCCCCAAGTAGGGGCGCCTGGGTGGCTCAGTTGTTAAGCGTCTGCCTTCTGCTCAGGTCATGGTCCCAGCGTCCTGGGATCGAGCCCCGCATTGGGCTCCCTGCTCGGCGGGAAGCCTGCTTCTCCCTCTCCCACTCCCCCTGCTTGTGTTTCCTCTCTTGCTTTGTCTCTCTGTCAAATAAATAAATAAAATCTAAAAAAAAAAAAGAAAAGAAAAAAAAGAAATTTCCCCAAAGTTACACAAATAATAAGTGGACATACCCCAAGTCGGCCATGAGAGACTTTTCTCTATACTTTTCTTGGTCCAGCTATTATATAGCTCCTGCATTTCTTTGATTCACTCATCTAGTAGCATGTCAGAAAAGGAAACAGGTTTGGCATGGCTTATTTTTAACAAATCCATGGCAGGTTTTTTTTTTTTTTTTTTTTTTAATTTAAGTGTTCACAAACCATCTGTTTAGTAACCTGTTCTAGAATTTTGTTGAAGAATAATGTCAAGATCACTGATCTTCATTTTCTAGAATCCTTTTACCTTAAAAAAATAAAATAGCACTTGCCCTTCTTACGTATTACGGCTGCTCTCCTGTTGTTTGTAACTCTTATGGGTTATCAGTATCGTTCTGTTATAACATTTACTTTTAATACCCTGAGATTGTCATCCATTGGTCATGCATACCTGAAGTTATTTGAAGTGTTTCATTTTTCTCTTACTAATTCCTGAGCTTTTATTTTCTTATTAATCATATTTGATTTTCCATTTTAGTTTCAACACTTTCCTTTTTGGTGGAGAATGTAAAAACCACCTAAGATTCATTTCAGTTATCTGATAATATACCAAACAGTAGGCTCATGTCTTCTTTAATATTTTTTCCCATACCTAAGTAAGATCTTGAAGTGTTCTTAGATTTTTGTGGGGGGAGGAGGAGGTTGCTTCGACCCATTTTAAGTATTTATTAAAGCTTTGAGTCATGTTTCTGTACTATTCCTTGTCAGGTGATTTTACTTCTGAGGTCAAATACTCCTTGTATAACTCTGATTTTTTTAAGCTGTTTTCTAATTTTTTTTTAATTTTTAGTGGCTTCTCAGGCTGGCCATAGGGCCATAACTTCACTTTCAGTAACTCATCATTTCATAGATATTTATCCCAAGCCATTTTTTATTTTAGAGTTTCATGCCAAGCCATCATATATTAGGGGAAGGCAAATTTTTTCTATAAAGGGCTAGATAGTAAATATAGGTTTCGTGGGCCATAGGTCTCTATCACAGCTATTCAACTCTGCCATATAATTTAGAAGCAGTTATGAACGATACCTAAATGAATGAATGTGGCTGTGTGACAGTAAAGTTTGTTTATGGACACTAAAGTTTGCATTCCATATAATTTTCATATTTCACAAAATTATTCTTCTTTTGATTTTTATTCAACTGTTTAAAACTATAAAAACCATTCTTACCTCATAGATCATCCAAAATCAGGGAGTGAGCCACTTTTAGCCCATGGATTATATTTTGCTATACACACACACACACACACACACACGCATATAAATAAATATTCATATAAATGTAGACATAGTTTTTTTTACTTATGTTACTAAAATCCATGCCACATTTGTTCACTGGCTTGGAATTATGAGCTTAAAATTGACATGGACTTCTAAGAATTCTGTGACAAATTCTTTCATGAGAGTTCTTCCCTTTTCACTGCTATTCAGGCCAAGGTAGTAATTCTCCTCATTGCTTCTTAAGCTATCAGAGAGAAGAAATTATTTGTACGCCAGTAATTTATTAGATGCTCAACTTTTGTCATTACGAGTATCACAGTATAAATCTGGAGACTAAAGTGCAATGATCAGGTGAGTCATGAGAGGTCTAGATAGTGAGCCAAGAATGTCTTTCACATGAGTTTTCCAGAGGTCAGGGCAAAACAAAATGTCAGGAAGGTCCCCACACAGGTTGAAGAGTCATGAAGCATCACAACTTTAAGTATGAGACAAAGCTTTGGCACGACTCAAGGGCTTTTTATGTATGCTGGCAAGTGAGGGTATGGGTAGACCAGAGGCCCGGGGTACAGTTAGATGAGTGAAGTATCTGGCTGGAATGGGAAATTTGAAAACTGCTCTCAATCAGTCAGATGGCTATTTAACTAGATCTGCCCTTGTGCCTTTGTGTAAAGAGGATCTCCTTCTGTATTTACTTATGGTGACCCTGTAGCTAGGTTTTTCTGTTTATGTGTTCTGCTGTTTCTTTGTTTATATTTTTTAGGTTAACTAAAGCCAATCTTGCAGAGTCTGTCTTGGGGAATGTTCCTATTCTTATTTTTGATGTAAACTTTGTAGATTACATACTCTTAGCTGGAGGAGATGGGAAGATGGATGAAAAGACTAAGAATGAGGAATAGTTCTTTTCCTTGATGTTCTTTCTTCCTTGCTGTGGGCTAATCCACAGTACTCAGCTAACTAGACTCTTTTTTTTTTTTTTTTCCTGTTCAGAATACACATCTCGTTTTTTGACAGGATAACATTTGTTACTTTATTGTGTGAAAAAGTTGTATTTTGAACAACATCATTTCTGGTTTTTTTTCCTTGGAATTTTAATCCTTTTTTGCTTCCACTATTCAATGTTTTGAATAAGCAATTTGTGATTTTTGATGCCCACCTAACTGATAATACCCATTCCTCCTAACCTTTCCCTGTGAACTCATTTGAATTTTCCTTGTTTTCTTTGACCTAAGAGTACTTATGTGAACTCTTTTCTTGTCATTTTAAGCTCAGAAAACGTATCTCTGTCATATAATATTGAATTTTCTTGTGAAATATTTTAGTTCAGAACTATATGAATTTTATATTTCTGAGTATTAAACATTTTTGGGTCATTGGCCTAGGTGGCTGCCATCTTATTGAGTGAGAGTCCTTTTTACAGTGTAGTATGTGCTACTTTACCAAAGTCATCATCAGAATCACTTTCAGAGGAGAGAGGTTTCGAATAAAGCAAGAAAAATACAGGCCAATCTCTTTTAGAGTTAAGGCAACAGTAAATGAAATATTTATGAGTCAGGGCTTGGCTGTATGAGAAAATACAGACAAGCCTGTGGTTTCATTACATTACTTACAGTATTTGTGTGACCTAAAAAATGGAAAGTGCAAAAAGACCTAATGCAGTCAGGTACAGGGGCCGCTGAGATATGCATCACTAATGAGCTGCTCTGGTCTTCCTCAGGGAGCCAGGTACTCTTTTTATATTTTTGAAAATGCTAATAGCAAACGAGGAAATACAACTAGAGGTAAAAAAACAAAACAAAAAACAAAAAAACACACAAAAAAACCTGTTTGATGACATAGGTGATATAAATTGAAGAAAAACTTAATTGGAAAACTATTACTATGTCTATTTGTAGCCCTTATTTCTGTAAATAAAGAGCTATACTGTTATTTGTCATTTTTAATCAAATTTTCACAAGAACATTTAGTCATTTTAGTCAATTTAAATTTCAATATGTGGTAGTAAAAGTTAAAGTAAATTTAGAGTGTTTTTTGATGTGGCACTTGAATTCTCCCTTGGAAAATACCTATGAAAATTATGACAGATCAAGCTAAATATATTATTAGTTGAAGAAATTATCTGTACTGCTAGAAGATAGAAACATTTATTCAAATAAAGAGCCCTTATATGTTTTAACATAGTTTATAAAATGTTATAGATGATGCTGTTAAGGAAACATAGTAAGTATAAATAAGTGAAAAATTCATCTGTGATAATTTTGCTGGTTATGAGAATTATTTGGCAAAAACTGTTAAAATGCTTATTTCCAGGCCTAACCTGGATTGGTCTGATTCTTTAGTAGTCCTGGAGAGGGGCCAGGAGTCTGCATTTTTAGAAAATATGATTTAAATAAGGTGGAATGAAGACCACACTTTTAGAAACACTAGAGTAAAATGTTACATGGCATTTCTAAAAGCATTTTTTTAGAGAAAATAGGGAATAGAAATAAAACCCAAACTTCACTGGTCATCAGAAATAAAACTGATTTAGAATATAAAATATATAACTACTCCTATGAGAAAAAATTAATAATCTCCAAAGATCTAACAAATTTTTACTTCCAATATTTTTGTTGATCCAGTGAGCATTTTGAGTTACTATTACTAATCTAAAAAAACCCAAAAAACTACAATGTCACATATAGAAAACAAATTGTAGAAAGGAGAGAATACTATTAGCTTCCTTTAAAATAAGAGACAAGTGGTGGGGAAAGAGAGAGAATAAGAGAGAGAGAGAAATATAGACAGGGGTGGTTGTGTGTTGGTTTAAAGCCTGGGATATTTAAGTTTGTGAAGTTGTGAGTAAGTTGCTTTTGTGACACTTCGGTTAAAATAAAGTTTTTGGTTTTTGTCTTCATTGAGCTCAACTTATGCATTATCGCAGTGGTTGACTTAAAATTACAGAAAATAAAATAAGATTATCAAAAGTATTTCAGTAAGTCTTTTTCAATCAAATGTATTTGACGTGTAGTCGGTTTGTTAGTTTGGCTGTTTGGAATTGGGAATAATTCTTCCCAGAGAAAGAGAATGTTCTAAATATCGATTAATTTGCAATGGGAAAATTGATAGGAAATTGTGTTCTAATACTGTATTGAATACAGAGAATTAATTCAGCTTATTTATTTTAAATGCTTGGGGTTGGTAACCTAGTTCATGAAACTCTTCCCAGCCAGCTAACGGGCTGTTTTTTGTTTTGCAAATTCCCCACCTCCTAGGAGAATATCACCTGGTTTCTGAACCTAATTCCTCCAGTTTCCCTCAGGATATGGGTCTTCACATACAGTTGTCAGAGAACAAGAATTTGCAGTTTGAGGTACAGCTTTGGGTTTTGGGGGTGGGCTAGACACTTGAGCGTGACATTCTCATTGTATAAGGTGGCTGATGAAGACGGTAGAAAAGGAAATAAAGGGGGAAGGAAAGGGAAATAGGGCTACCTTACCTTTTGCCTAGGCTGCCTGGAGGCTTGGGGTGCATACGTAGCAAGGGAAAGTGGTGTGCTCGTGGACGCCATCTTCAGAATACAGCTGCTGGACTGCATGGGCAGTACAGGGATCAAGAGCCAGAACCAGTTGGTTAATCCTCTCACTTTTAGAGCATTAACTCTCTTAACAAGCCAGAAGAAAGCAAAACAAAAGCATGGGGAAACAAAAGTGAGTCTGCTAATCTTTTTATTGCTGAATTCAGATACCTACCCAAAGCTCTGTAATGACCTGACTATGGACACTTGAATAGCAGTACTGACATTTCCTATTTGTAAAACATTTTATAGCTAATAAGGCTCTTATATTGCCTAATTGGATCGTTAAAATAATTCTATAAGATAATTAAGGCAGATATTATATTACAAGATCTCTGCAGATGAGAAAATACTAGCAATTCTTATTTACCCAAGGTTATATAGCTACTAAATAGCGAAGCCCAGAGCGAGTCCTTTCCCTCTCCCTAGACTGGTGCTCTTTCCTCTGTGTATACCACACTGCTTCTCATGGATTGGGCATCCGAATCTTCAGAATGCCTGTTAGATGTTAACTGCGTGGAGGGCAAAAGCAATGTCTTCTATTCCTTTTGTAGTTCTTTGTAGCATGGGTGCACACAGCGGAGGCCCAGCAGGAATGTTTGTCAGTCGAGATGTGGGTTTGACACCATGGCAAGAGGAGGGCTTGGCATTAGACAGATGGAGAGCAAATCCTAGGCTCAGCCACATGCTGGCTGTGTGATCTTGGGCAAATTATTTGATCTCTGAACTTAAATTTCTCATCTGTAAAATATGGACGAAAATTCTGTTTAAAGGTATTATTTGTATGAGTTAAAAATAATATCTGTAAAGATCCCCACATAGTAACTGCCAGATAGTAGATGCCCTCCCTTCAGTGATGACTGTGGATCTTATAACTGCCTTTTTTCCTAGCTCCTCCCCCCACTATTTTTTTTTTTTTTTTTTCTGCAGGAGTATTTTGTTTGTCAGCTTTGGTTTTCATCTTTAAAAAAAACAGTGCCAAGGTTTAAGACTGGGGCAACCCATTCTGCTATAGGAGTATCTGTCATACCGGGCCCTGTGAATTCTGAGGAATGGGAAGAAAGGAAAATACACCGTTTACCAGAAGCAAATATATCATGTTCCTCATTTTCTTGCCTCCTTTGGTCAGGCAGTTAAGTTAGAAACAGCTGATGTAGGAATATTCTTTAGAGGAAAATCTGCCTTTGTGGATGTGCTCAGAAGTCAAATAACTATCTCTGCCTGAATTAGTATATCCTTGGAAGCTTGAAACCTGAAACTTAAAAATTAATTTTGAATTTTGTTTGTGGTATTTGCAAGTGAAGTTACAATTGTTTATTCATGAAGTTCTCTGAAGCTATTAGATGTGGCAAAAGGAGATGTCCATTTTATTTTAAGATTGTCTCAGCTTTATAGTGTTTTCTTTTTTATATTTATCAAAGCCTTAGACTGTATTGATTGGCTTTAAACATGATGTTTTTAGATTAATAGATTCATTATTACAACGGAGTCTCATTTTCTGGAGAAATAGGTTTTGTAAGCAGTCTTATATAATAAATTTAAGAGCTTTCTCCTTTCTGGGTATTATTTTGACTCCCTGTTAGTATTTTTTTCTTACATTCCACTAATGGATTTGGATGAAATTATTTCCATATCATTAAATTTGGCATATTAGGTAATTTCTTTTGCAGGGTTGCAGCTCTCTGTTCAGGGGACCTCTTCCTGGGCCTTACCACTAAGCTGGGAATTTTACTCTAAACTTGGCTATGTTTTAAGTCTAGGAAGAAGCCAGTTTTCCTGGTTCTGAAATGAAGTACTTTCCTATTTTTATGATCAGGCTAGTTAATTACCAGTTTTTATTGGAACTGGAATCCTCTCCTTTGCACCTAACACCCAGACCATCGTATTCTAGGAGGGCACTACTAGGGCACTACTGCTGTGACCTGTAATACATTGGCCTCCATGTTCTGTCAGCTGTCATTTCACTTGTGCACATTGAGGGAATTAGCTTGAAAATATTGGACTTTATAGGTTTCAGGCACTAAGGAAGCACTAGGAAGAGTGTTTGGAAGAGACTTCATACTCCTGTGTCTTCCCTCTTCTTCAGTGGTAGGAGAATACATTGGAAAATTTAGTCAAAGAAGCACAACCCCCTTTCCCATTTGTCTGGAAATAATTATTTACTGAGGCGATATGTGCTCAGTGGAAGAAAGGTTTGGCAAGTGGTACATATTCTTTAGCTCGTTGATGTTGGGAGCATGTGTTAGTGATCCTCTAATAAAAAGCACATGCTCAAAAAGTGGTTACTGTGTGTGTGTAGTAACTATTCTTAAACAATATTGTGTCGTGGGAGGGGCTACATTTCAAGTGGGAATAATGGATCAATTTAAACCAAAGAAATTTTGGAATGATATTTTTAATACCTAGTCCAGCCCTAGAAATGTCTATTCATAAAATATGGAAGGTTGGGAGTCCATTGTACTTACTTAGAGGTCATCATCAGTCAAATTCTGAAGTAAATAGATGATGAAATTAGTGTTAAGTAATTTAAATGTCAATTTAGCAAATAGAGAAAGATAAAAATAAAACTACTTAGACACAGTCACATCACCTGATAAAAATGTCAATGTATTTTGCTACTTCTTTGAAGTTTTTTCCATATACTTGCCACATTTATTTACTTGATCAAAAAAAAAAAAAAAGTATGAACCAGGTTGAATGTTCAATAAAAGTTTAGCATTATAATGTTTATTTTGGGGACCTAGTCTCTTTTTTTGTTACTCAGGGTTGGTCTCTTTAGACTTGATTAACCTGACTTCATAAAGTTTTACTTAACTACAATTTAGACATGAAATTTTATTTCAGGACCAAGACCAGTGTCTGGCACAAAGTGTGGTGAAGTTCTGCATGCAGGTAAACTTGTCCGTTCTCCACTTAGAGTCTGCTCTCCTCTAAAAGCAGCCATTTATGATTTTAGTGCTTCAGTTTTTTGCTTTTGTTAATACTTTTATTGGCAAGATGTTATGATTTCTTTCAAGTTTTAAGAACTAGTTTTTGTATTCAGCCCTACATTCTTCTTCCTGCCATTAGACCTGATTGTTCGTCTAGTTTATATCTTAGAATTAAGGGGTATAGGATTGTATCAAAATGCAGATTATTCAAGTGTATTTTGAAACATAAGAATTAGAATGTATGGTTAAGGTAGTCTCTATACACAGAATTTCATTAATACTATTAATTTAGCAATATTAAACAATCACAATATTCTTTAGTTTCCTAGTTTTGCATCATAAATTTATCTACTGAGGTTATATGTTAAAATTATTTTGTTGAAAAGTTATAATTTATCAGACCAATGTTATCTAGAAATTAATTTCTATATATCTAAATACCTAAATTAGTTTAAATTTGTTTCACTTAATTACTACATTTAATCCTGTTAAAACTAGGTTACAGAGGCGCCTGGGTGGCTCAGTCGGTTAAGCGTCTGCCTTCGGCTCAGGTCATGATCCCAGAGTCCTGGGATCGAGCCCTGTGTCAGGCTCCCTGCTTGGCGGGGAGCCTGCTTCTCCCTCTCTCTCTGCCTGCCGCTCTGCCTACTTGTGTTCTCTCTGTCTGTCAAATAAATAAATAAAATCTTTAAAAAAAAAAAACAACAAACTAGGTTACATACAGTGATGAACTGTATCTAGTAATATTTGCCCTGTTTGTTGGGAAAACAAATAGGCCTGCACATTTAACCTATGAAGGACTCACAAGATTATAATTTAATAAAACGATAAACAAGAGAATACCAAAACTTTAGAGATTTTACTTGATTTTTTTTTTTTTTTGAGGGAATAAGCACTTTGTATTCTTCATCCTATGTGAAAACTGACCAGTGGTTTAAACACCACAGAGGTGCCAAATCTTTTGTTGTCCTTCAATTTTGTTTGCTTAATAAAATCAGGACATTACAAAGAACGTGGTGAATGCTTTGCTGTGTGATGTTATTTGTTGACTTTATTAATCTATTTTAAAATAAGTCCAGTATTTCTTAGTATAGTTTAAGTTATATATATGCCATTGATAAAAGTGGAGAGAATTTCTTTTTTAATCAGTTATATTTTTTACTACAGTATCATATATTATGTGCATAGATATCTTTAATGTCATGCATTCTATCTCATCATCATAATTTGTAATACTATAAATCAAAATAACAATATAAGTTTTGTGGAGCATGATTGCAATCATAAAATGAGAATGCATTGTTTTGAAATACAAAAGAGTAAGTTTTGAAAGTTTGTCTTTCTACAAAATTGAGACTAAACAGACTTTACATTGATTTTTATGAAAGAGCAAGTAGATGAGTCATCTAAATTTTGTAACTTTAGGAAATCAAGAGCTATGTTAGTCACTATAGAATTTGAAAATGCTGTATGCTTTAAATGTTAACCTTTAATCATAAATGTAAGTCAACACATTTATTCACACGTTAGCTCTTCTCTTACAATTTATTTTTACTAAAAATGATTAAAAGAAAAATTCTCCAAAATACTGGTTTTTAAACAAGGTATATATAATTTATTTGTTAACTGTTAAATATCAGTCAGAATAGTTATAGTCTTAATTTCATCTGAATGGAAATCTCATATTTTAAGATGAGATCTCTTTTATTTCCATGAGAGTTTTAAGAATTTAGGATTTGAGCATTTGCTGTGACATATGGTGCATTTTCTGTCCTATTTTGTATACCAGCCCATTAAGAAGAGAAAGTGAAGTAAGTAATCTAAAAATAACTCTGCTGTTGGCCTAATTTAACAAAAAAAAAAAAAAAAAAAGTCTTCTGTGCATAAGTAAAGTTCCATTTTGTCTCCCCTGGTGGAAAATCTCTGAAGCATTTTGCCACCTATTCACAGAAAAACATCTTGTTTGGCATCATAATTGCAGCCAGAAGGGCTGTTTTGACTTTTTTTTTTTATAGTTATGTGTGCTATCCCTAGTCATAGTGCAAATCTTGTCAGTCCAAAGAGACCCACCTTACCTGTTCAGCCACCCCTAAAGTCACATGTGCATACACCTTTTTCCAAAACACATTGACTTTCACAAAACCTTACAGTCTTGAATTGAACTTGAATTGGTGTGTTTAAAATGTCAATGGGATAAAAAGTACACATCAAAACTCATCACAAGAGGTATAGTCCTGTCTTTAAAAGTTTTTTTTTTTTTCCTTTTCAACTCATCTTTAAATTACCTTATCATAGGACATCTTAAAAATAGTAACAACTTGTAAGATGAAACAAGTTAAATGAATTTCTTTAATCTTTACCCTTTCTTTGGTGATTTTTGCTGTTTTGTTTATATTATTTATTGTTCCTTAGATTAACACTTTTATACATCTCAGCATCTTTTTATCTTGCTCTTTGAAGTACTTTGTGTAGATAATCAGAAGACAATGGTTCTTTTTCTAACTTTAACATTCTACACATTTTGGATCCTTGTATGATAATACATTCAATATTGATTACAGGTACAAAGTACCTCTACCTCAATAACTTGATTATGGGACATCCACAGTGGAATGATGCATTTCCTCATGGTGGGGGAACTAATTGGCACTAATGTTTTTAAAGGCTTTTGCACTTAAATTTAAAGGAATTTTTATTTCTTACATGAGAGCTTTAAGAATTTAGGAGTGAGCATTTGCTGTGGCATATGGTGCATTTTAAATTTTAAAATACTTTTGAATCCTACATAAGCATTCATTCACTGATATGTTGGACTAGTATGAGCTTAGAACACCCATAAAGGATATTTTAGCTCTTAAAAAGATAAGATATGGAGCAGATAGGAAGGAAACTTTATTAAAGAATAACATGCTTCAAGTATTAGAGGGATTGGAAGAAGAAGTAATGGCCCCATTAGGGAGCTGCTATAGTAGATTGTTACATTGATGGCCTGCAATGAATCACCCCTTCCAGTATCCACACCCTTCCATAGAAACTCTAGTTTGTGTGTGTGTGTGTGTGACTTTGGCCAGTGGGACGTAAGCAAATGTGATGCAAGTAGAGAGTTGGTAACTGCTTGCACATTGGAGCTTGCCTTCTCGGAATGCTCCTGTCACCATGCGAAGAAGCCTGGTCTAGTCTCCGTGAAGATCAAAGACCACATGGGGAGGTCTGGCCTGTTCAAGGCCCAGCAGGCGCGAGTGAGTTCTGGCCCCCAACTGACCCCCCAGGTGAATGCGGCTGCACTCGTGAGCCCACACCAGATCAGTAGAGGAACCACACAGCTAACTCAGTAGAATTATGATAAATAATTAATTGTTGTTTTAAGCCACTAAGTTGGGGGTTGTTTGTTATGAAGCAGTTTTAAAAGGTTATAGGAGCTTATCCAGATACATGATGCAGTATAGAAAGTCAAAACAGTGAAAGATGACTACCCAAACTAAAGACAGGGAGACCTGTATAGTTAAGCTCCTATTTTGCCTCTGAGATTCCTGGTAGTTAAAGTGGAATGTAGTTAGTTATAGAATATCCATTTTGAAAAAGAATGAAGAATAACATTCTTTAGAAAAGGGAATGTGGACTAAAGTCTAAGAGATTTCTCATGTCAGGCCTTACATGGGAGTAATGAGTAGTAGAGAGGGCCGTACCCTCGCCAGCATTCCAGCAACAGATTTCCTGAAGGATCTCTTGTGTCTGTCTCTGTAAAGCCCAAAGATATATTATCAAAGCAAAACTCTGAGCTTGATTATGAGAGGGACTAAGATACATAGTACTCTTCCTATTTCACGGTTACGGTTACCTGTTAGACTTTATTTCCATTTCAGTTAAATCCTTTGAAACAACTACAAATTTATGTTTTTAATCCCTAACTTCCCCCTTGCGAAATAGGTGAATGCTTACGATAGTGTACTGTGCATCTCTTCCTAAATATTCTTTCTTCTTTTATTTTTCTGGTTGGAATGTAAGATAATGCTTTATTTCCAGGTTAACTGTATTATTTCTAGCTCCACAATGCCTTATAGTTATTGATGTTCAGCTCCCTGAATGAACCCAGTAGTGATGGTTGGTGGACTTGAGTCTGTTTGCTTGAAAATACTGAAGTTATGGAATTCTAAAATTTTGACTTGTATTAGAGAATAAGATATTGGAAACAGTAACCAAATAGAAAGACTGAAATCATGGAAGAAGAACTGAAGTAAAGAAAAGTGAATTGAGTCCTCTACTTTAAATAATTCAAAATGTATAACTCTTGTATGAAACAGAAGATAATATAACTTATACAGTTGTTTTGTTTTGTTTTAAATCATTGAATACCAAGTGACAGTTTACTTTTTAAATATTACCTGAGTCAGTCTACTTTTCCCTATCTCCAATACCACAATCAGAGTCTAAGACACTTTCAGCTCTCGCTTGTCCTAATGCAATAGTCTCCTAAAGTATGTATTAAGTGTACATATTTCTGGTATGTGGCTTCTCCTACTTTATCTTTTCTCCCCCTGCCATATCAGTGCTTATCAGAGTGCAGGCACATGGTAGTTGCTTAATACATATTTGTCAAATGAATGAATGAGTTCTTCATGGACACTTTTGTACTTCGCTAGCAGGTTCTCTAGCAGAGTGGCCAGAATGATGTTTATAAAACATGTTTATTTTCATATCATTCTCAGAGATCTCGGAGTCTGAGCGAACATTCACCAGTGGTTGTTGTGGCGTTCTGTTTCCCACACATCCCTCTGGTTCTAATAGCTCCTCATTTCTCTTAGGGGAATGACTCAGACTCTATTGGTCACATATTTTGGAGTTATGAATTTTAAAATACACACAGTGGATAGTTTCAGAAGTTAACAAATGGCACCATTGGAGCAAATCCAGATGCCATTTGCAGAGTGAGCCTTACAGCCTCAGGGGAGAGAATTGGTCTGTGGGTTAGCTTTGTCCCCTGGATGCCTAAGTTTCTCTGGAGAGGCATCCAGGACTGGACCAAAGAATGTCAAAGAGTGTCAAAAAAAAGTACTTGTAAGGAGGAAAACTGCCATCCGTTTTGGCTTATGATGGCTTTCTTTACTTTTAGTCCTTTTCTAGACTTGTTTTTTGCTGGCCATCATAAAGACAAGTTACAAAAAATAATAAAAGTGACCAAGGGAAAAGAAGGTAAGGAAGATTAGAATATTATTAAAATTAGAAGTTGAACTAAAAATTTAAAAACATTTAAGACATTCAAAATTATAGCTATAAAGACATTTAAAATGATAGCTATCAATGAGAATAGTAGGGAAAAAAAGATGAGTACTCCAGTTCCAGAAGATAAGGGTAAGAGTTAAAAGTTCCAAGAATAAGTGTGTGACACTTAAACAATTGAAGCTAAAAAATGAGATAAGGGAATATAGTATAAAATAAGCAAAAATAATAGTAAAGTATATGAGATTAAAATTTTAAAATGCATAAGGTAATTATGATTAAGTATTAATTTGGAAGAAGAGTGATTGGAGGTGATGTGAGCAAGTTTGGAGAGGGGTTGTCTTCACAGAGTCCTCTTCTCCTAAAGCTTTGGGGCTTCTGCCTCCGATTCCCCGAGGGCTCTCACCCTTCCATACTCCACATTCTCTGAGTGTCAAGTCCCAGTCTAAGATGATCCTTTGGGGAATACCTGTAGAAGTTGGGACACCCTCCCCCCCATATATATATATATATATATATATATATATATATATATATATATTTTTTTTTTTTTTTTTTTACATTACATGCACTTAGAGTAGATCACAGCAGATACAGCAAGAACCTGCATCCAAATAATGCTTCCCTAAACCTGGCAGGTGAAAATAATTTTATAGTCCCAAGGAAAAATTTTAACTTTGGTTTAACAAGTGTGGATTCTACTTTGGGGCAGATCCCCTCTAGTACCTTATTTATTATCATAGAATTATAATAATGAACGCTTTATGAATGTTGACAAGATACAGTATATGCATTACTTTATTTGATCTTTATAGCTACCCATGGGATTTTCATTATTCCTGTTGATAGGGATCTTAAGCATATTTTAGAGTTGGGGAATCTGAGGCCTTGATAATTTAGATTATTTTAACCGGTATTTATTAGTCAAGCTGAGATTAAACCTGGATCTTCTGATTCCCAGGATAGTTCTCTTCCTACCATAGCCTGTTGCCATATTTACACCGACTATTTCTTGACTTCACAGTGGTTGAATTTTGTAACATTTATGAATGAGAATGGCAAAAAAGAATGTGAAGTCTTAATAGATACTGTGCTCTCATTCCAGATTATGAATGAATTAATAGAGAATTTATGCCACTCATACTGTCCTTATGCATAATTTCTTATTCTCTGTGAAATTTGTCATCATTAAAGCATGATTTTCAAAATGGGAAAAATTAATGGTTTCAAAATGACTGAAGATAGAAAAAGTATGTGATAAAGCTAAGAATAGACAGGTATAGTAAATGACTGGTTATATATCAACCTAGAATTCTTTTGACTACTCCTTTCTTTACGCAGTCAGAATCAGGCTTTGAAAAGATCTTGACAGACACAGAAGTTAACATATTATTTCACTACACTGTAAGTACAGTTATCGAGGTTTGCACAGGGTGGTCGAGGAAGACAGAGAAGGGACAGCTGTCTCAGAACAGGGGAGTAGGGAGAGGAGAGGTTTTCGAGAGAACTCGGGATTGTTATAGGCAGTTTGGCTCATGTACTAAGGTTAGAGATGAAGGTGGTTCCGCCCTTTAGAGCAGCGATTCTCACTGTGGTTGGACAGGGAGAGTCTGTTTTAGAATTAAAGTAATCCTTGAATACAAGTTCAATTTTTCATTCTCACAAGTGAAAAAAATATGCATGGGTTTTTACTTCTGTGAACAATTAAGGACTACTTACAATACCCTAAGTTAGTCATTAAGGTTTACTAAAACATAGCATTCATTAACAAAGTCCAGCTCATTATGGGAATCTATGAAGGATTCTAATATTTTATCAGAAGTTAAAGTGTTACAGAATGCTAAGTTGTAGCTCCAACTGCTCATACTCTAAAAACAGGTGTCTGGAATTACCAACATTTTCTCACAGAATGTTTTGTTATCAGCATATAGGCTAGGATGCCTTAAATTGGTCATGGTTTTTAAATGCTGGTATTTTACTTAATGAATTATAAAGGATTAATTTAGATTCGTCATTATAATTTTTTTTCAGGATTGTATCCTTTGCTTAACATGTTTTGTAATTCATATTTGTATCAGTAGTATTTTTGGCTCTTGCATGTAAGAGTGAAGACTCAGTCATGCATCATTTTCATCAGAGCTTTTTTTTTTTTTTTTTAGATTTCATCCATTTATTTGACAGAGAGAGAGACAGCGAGAGCAGGAACACAAGCAGGGGGAGTGGGAGAGGGAGAAGCAGGCTTCCCGCGGAGCAGGGAGCCCGATGTGGGACTCGATCCCAGGACCCTGGGATCATGACCTGAGCCGAAGGCAGACGCCTAACGACTGAGCCACCCAGGCGCCCCCATCAGAGCTTCTTAAATATTGGCATGAATAAGAATCACCCGGAGAGCTTGTTCTAAAACAGTTTCCTGGGCCCACCCCCAGAAATTCTAATTCAGTAGGTCGGTGCAGGGCCTGATAATTAACTTTTCTAACAAGCTCCCAGGTGATGCTGATGCTGCTGATCTTCCAACCACACTTTGAAAAGAAAGGATCTGAATGGATTCTTGCTAAAGCTGATGTGTGAGAAATCCATGCAAATATTCCTGTATAGTGGCATCTCCTATCATTTAGTCTCTTTCAACTGGAAGGTAAGCAAACATAAGATGGGATGAGTAGGTGGGTGGGTAGCAGAGGCTCAGAGCCTTTTTGACTAACCTCAGTAATTCATTTAAAAAAATAGATTGGGAGCCTCCGATTTTGAGCTAGTTCAGGTTGATCAGTATGACTCAAACATCACATGCTAGAAGAACAGAGGGGATAAATGTGGTCAGAGAAATTTACCTGATTATCTGGGTTTTGTATACTATGCTCAATAATTTGCATTTATCCTGAGGATGGTAGTAAACCACTGAAGCATTTAGAACTAGGGGATGGTGGGGTGCCTGGGTGGCTCAGCTGGTTAAGTATTGGACTCTTGGTTTCAGCTCAGGTCATGATCTCAGGGTCCTAGGATCAAGCCCGGTGGTGGGCTCCATGCTCAGCGGGGAGTCTGCTCCAGGATTCTATCCCTCTCCCTCTGTCCCTCCCCCCCATGTGATCTCTCTCTCTCTCTCTCTCTCTCTCTCAAATAAATAATCTTTAGGAAAAAAAAAAGAACTAGGGGATGGCATGATCAAAGTTATGAAAAGAATTTGTTGAGAAGAGAAGCAGAGACAATAGTTTTGAAGGTGTGACATTAATGTAGGTGGAAAAAAAAAGGACCTGAACTGAGTAAGTAGTGGTGACAATGATTAACAGAGTTGAGAGATACTAAGGAGGTGAAAATAATGATTATCATAGCAGTTAACATTTATTATGCACTCACTGTAGGTTATGGCTGATTACTCTTCTAAGCACTTTACATATAGGAATTAATTTAGTGCTTACAGCAGCCTTATGAGGAAAATACAGGCATACTTTGCTATTTTACACTTTGCATACACTGCTTTTTTTTTTAAACAAATAGAAGGCTTGTGACAGTCCTATGTCAAGCAAGTCTTTAGGTGCCATTTTTTCCAATAGCATTTGTTCACTTAGTGACTCTGTGTCACATTTTGGCAATTCTTGCAATATTTCAAACTTTTTCATTATTATTTGTTATGATGATCTGACCTATGATCAGTGATCTTTAATTTTACTGTTGTAATTATTTTAAGGGTGCCACAAACGATACCAGAAGATCAAACCAGCCATGACATTCCCTTAAGCCAAAGCCTAAGCCAGAGCATGTCCCTAACTCTTTAATTCTATGAAGGCTGACAGAGGTGAGGAAGGTGCAAAAAAAAAAGTTGGAAGCTAGCAGATTTTGGTTCATGAGGTTTGAGGAAAGAAGCCATCTTCATAACATTAAAGGGCAAGGTGAAGCAGCAAGTGCTGATGTAGAAGCTGCAACAAGTTCTCAAGAAGATAATTAATGAGGGTGGCTACCCTAAAAAATAGAGTTTCAGTGTAGCCAGAATAGCCTTATATTGGAAGAAGATGCCAGCTAGGACTTTCATAGCTAGAGAGGAGAAGTCCGTTTCTGGCTTCACAGTTTCAAAAGACAGGCTGACTCTTTTGTTAGGGGCTAATGCAGCTGGTGACTTTGTTGAAGCCAATGCATATTCACCATTCTGAAAATCCTAGAGCCCTCAAGAATTATGCTAAATCTACTCTGCCTGTGCTCTGTAAATGGAACAACAAAGGCTAGATGACAGCACATGTGTTTACAACATGGTTTAATGAATATTTTAAGCACACTGTTGAGACCTACTCAGAAAAAAGATTCTTTTCAAAATATTTTTGCTCACTGACAATGCACCTGGTCACCCAAGAGCTCTGACGGAAATGTACTACGAGATTAACGTTTCCATGCCTACCATACAACATCCATTGTTCTGCCCGTGAATCAATGAGTAATTTCTATTTTCAAGTCTTGTTCTTTAATAAATATATTTCATAAGGCTATAGCTGCCAGATATAGTGATTTCTCTGAATGGATCTGGGCAGAATAAATTGAAAATTTGTTGGAAAGGATTCACCATTCTGGATGCCATTAAGAACATTCATGATTCATGGGAAGAGGTCAAAATATCAACTTTAAGAGGAGTTTGGAAGAAGTTGATTCCATCCTGGAAGACTTTGTGGGGTTCAAGATAGGGAATGAAGTAACTGCAGATGTGGTGGAAATAGCAAGAGAACTAGAATGAGAAGTGGAGCTAGAAGTTGTGACTGAATTGCTACAATCTCATGGTAACACTTTTATGGATGAGGAGTTGCTTCTTACTGATGAGCAAAGAAATTGGTTTCTCAGAAGGGATCTGCTCTTGGGGAAGATGCTGTGAAGACTGTTGAAATGACAAGGGATTTAGAATATTACACAAACTTAGTTGATAGAGCAGTGGCAGGGTTTGAGAAAACTGACCCCAACCATCACATCCTATAGAGAAATTGTTGGTCAAAGAATCAGTCTATTTGGCAAAGTTCACTGTTGTCTTATTTTAAAAATATTGCCACAGGGGTGCCTGGGTGGCTCAGTCAGTTAAGCATCCACTCTTGACTTTGGCTCAGGTCATGATCTCAGGGTGGTGAGATCGAGCCCGGCATTGGGCTCCATGCTGGGCATGGAGCCTCCTTAGGATTCTCTCTCCCCCTCTTCCTCTGCCCCTCCCCACCCCCCTCTCTCATTCTAAAAAAACAAAAAAATTGCCACAGCCACCCCAACCTTCAGCCACCATCCTGATCAGTCAGCAGCCATCAACATCTGGGCAAGACCCTCTACCAGTAGAAAGATTATAACTAGCTGAAAGCTCAGATGATGGTTATCATTTTTTAACAATAAAACATTTTTTTTAAATATTTTATTTATTTATTTGACAGAGAGAGACACAGTGAGAGAGGGAACACAAGCAGGGGAAGTGGGAGAGGGAGAAGCAGGCTTCCGGCCAAGCAGGGAGCCTGATGCGGGGCTCGATCCCAGGACCCTGGGATCATGACCTGAGCCAAAAGCAGACACTTAACGACTGAGCCACCCAGGCGCCCCATCAATAAAACATTTTTAAGTTAAGCTGTGTACATTGTTTTTTTTTTTCCCCGACCTAATACTATTGCATAGTTAGTAGACTGTAGCATACTGTAAATATAACTTTTATATGCACTGGGAAAACAAACAATTTATTTGACTTATTTATTTTGATAATTCACTTTATTGCAGTGGTCTGGAATCAAACCCACAATAGGGCTGAGGTATGTCTATATTATTTTCATTTTCATTTTACAGATGAGGAAACTTACTTTTCCAAGGCCACACAGCTGGTTAGGGCAGAGCAAGAATTGAGACTCCAGCAGTTTGGCTTAGAGCCCTGTTCTTAAATTACATGGTCTATTTGTTGGAATGTGATGGTCAGTTGGGTGATAGTTATAGGGTGAAGGAGGAGTGTAGGGTGCTGACAGATTTGTACCCATTTCTAGTGTAGGGACTGGTATAGGCAAATTAGGTGAAGCATATTTGGAGTGAGATGAAATGGAAAAGTGAAGGGGAAAGAGGATTGATTCAATTTGGACATTTTGAGTTTGAGGAGTTTGTAGGAAATCCAAGGGAAGGTATCTAGTGGGCAGTGAATATATGGACCTTGACTGTAAAAATCTAATGTAAACTCATAAAAGCATGGTGTCTGCATTAGCATGTGTGGAGGGTGCTGTGAAATGGATAAATCATATCTATAGGACCATATTTAGTTTTCAGCATCATATTTTAACTGAAACTTAAGTTTTTTCTGCAGATAACCATGGTATCAAAGGATTGGGAAACAATGACATAAGAAAACTGGGACAAGGAACTGCTGGGCTATTTGGCGCAGAATTCAGGAGATAGGGAGGTTTGAATAGTGCACAATGTTTTAAAGAACAGTTGTGTAGAATAGGAATTTACTTTATGCAGCCTCACTAGTCAGAATAGGACCAAGTAGATACAAGTTATTCAGACGTAGATGTGCTGAGAATAAAAACATGTCCAAAATGGGAAAGGATTGTCTTATGAGTTAGTGCCTACATAAGGAAATATTGAAATATCAACTGGAGTGCCACCCAAAAGGTGTATTGTAGAGGTAATACCTGTTCAGCATGGATTGTTGAGTCCATCAGACTTGACAGCACTGTAACGAAATGCTTTAGGTTGTTTTTAAATTTGCTTATAAATTATTAATTTTTGCTATTAGTAGGTCTTTTCTGAGTTTTTCTTCATAAAATTTGAAATTGAACTAAATCATTATTTTTCTAGGCATCAAACACACAAGCCATTCCCATCTAACATGATAGTTGCTGGAAATTTGCAAGGATTTTCCATAAACATTAATCCACCTCTCAGGATTGCTCTAGTTGTTTTAGCAGAATACAATTGTTTAGTCGCAGAAATGATTGACCATATCAGTGATTCCAAATAAAGGTGTGGAGTTTTTAAATTCCACTTAGAGAAGAATGTCAAAATAAAGTATAGTTTCTCATTACTGGATTTATAATCTTTGTATCTCCTTTTTTTTTCCTTGGCCACTGGGAGTTTTGTTACCAGCAATGAAATACAACCTTCATGCTGTACTGTGTAGGATAGATACTGTAAATTTCTGGGCTTGCTTTTCCATTGATCAGGATTGCCATCTGGGAATCCTATTCAGCTGATCTTTATTTCCTGAGTCAGAAATTCTGTTTTACCCATCTTTGGGGCTTTCAGCACTGTTCCCTGTGGACCAGCAGGTATTGCACATGAAAGAGAAGGTTCAAAGGCATAGAAAGAAGGTTCAGGGCTGAAATGTTTACACTGCATTTTAAAAAATTTTACAAACATTTTCTAAGCTGATGGATCAGCATGAAAGCTTAGCATTTCTAAGACTTTTTACATGGCATAGTATAGGGAACATTTGAATACACATAATTTTTAAGGAGTAATATGGTAGTCCTCAGTTATAAATGTATTAGAGAAATGACTCACTTGTTTGTGAATTTCCCAGTAACCGTAACTAACAACATTGTGATCAATGTTGTAAGTTTCTTGATTTTCGTTTTACAAGTTTATTTATGTCTTATTATCCTGCTTTGTTTTGCGTCTGACAATTAGTGTTGAACTGAGGTACAGTTTACAATAAAGTAAGAAATTAACAACTCACTAAAATTTTTATAATAAACAGATATTTCTAAGGTTTTGCCACTTTTTATGTTGTCAACTGAACATATTACATAGTAACCAAAATGTTGAATTTTTTAAAAAAGGTAATGGAAATACAAATATGGAAAAGCCAACTATTATACCTTTATCATTTATTTAATAAAATATATTTTGATGAGAAAGATCTGTTATCATATATAATAGATTTATAGCATAGTGTTTTTTAATGTGTCAGTAGCTTGTTTGAACATAGTCTGGTTCTCTGTGACTGGTTACATATTACACATTTCTGCATTAAAAGTGTTAGACAGCTTTGCTACTTCTTTCAGCTTTGTGTACAAACAAAATATTCAGTATGGAATATAAAAGTTTGGTAAAGGTCTTGTGTTTATCCTTATGTACACAAATGTTTGTAGAACATTTTTAAAAGCATTGTGAAGTATTTGAATTTTCTACCATACAGAGCATTTTCTTATTCAATAGATTTTTGACATTATGTTAAGCTATAGCACAATCCAAGCTTCTGGGAAATTTACATACATTGAAAAACTTTTTAAGAAGATGAAATTAGTCTTCTGTATTTAATTATGGGAGAATTTACAAAGTGAGCATACATGCTTAGCAGGTGATGTATCAAAATATTTTTGGCTTGATTTTACTTTTATGGGCTTCTCTTACATTTTTATTCAGTCTTTGTGTGTGTGTGTGTGTTTGTAAAATTTGTGTAATGTAAACATATCTTTTAACCACAAACTGGATATTTTAAAAAAATTCCCAGTTTTATTGAGAAATAATTGGTATACATTTCTCTAGAAATTGAGGGCACATAGCATGATTGTTTGATTTACATATATTATGAAATGATTACCAACATAGGTTCAGTTAACATCTATCTTCTCAGATAAATATATAATGAAAAGAAAGAAAAAACGAAAAAAGGAAAAAAAATATCCTTGTGATGAGTTAATTTTTGTAAGTGGTATAAGATAATGGGTCCAGTTTCATTTTTTATATGTGAATATTCAGTTATCCCAGCACCATTTATTGAAAATGTTTTCTGTCTTCTCTCTATTGAGTATTTTTGGCTCCCTTGTCAAATATTATTTGACTACATATGCTTGGGTTTATTTCTGGACTCTTGATTCTGTTCCACTGTTCTGTGTCTGTTTTTATGCCAGTACCATACTGTTTTGATGATTATAACTTCAGTATAGCTTGAAGTCAGCAAGTTTGATGCCTTCTGCTGTGTTCTTCTTTTTGAGGATTTCTTTGGCTATTGGAAGTCTTTTGTGGTTCCATAGAAATTTAAGGAGGTTTTTTTTGGTTTGTTTTTGTTTTTTTAATTTCTCTAAAACACCATTGGAATTTTGGTAGGGATTGCATCAGAGTAGTTATTTGGAGATAGTTTGGCCCCTGGGAGTAAGTAGATTTATGAGGAAAATACTGGGAACACAGTCTATTCTCCCTTACTCATAACTACAAACAGTGCCATTTTCATGTTAAATGCTATCCATGCCAATTTTGAGATTTGAAAAGTGATAATTTAATAACCAGCATGTTAAAAGCAGTTGACTTTTATTCTAATCATGATTTCATTAAAATCCTTCTATAATTTAATTTTAAAATCCAAATTCTCTTTTGGGGGTGGATGCTCAGGGTTCCTGGGGTTTCTTGTAATATCTGGAGATTTATTGGTTATTTGGTTGCACTGGTCGGTTGCCTAGAATTTCTAGGCTCCCAAAGGACTCTGATTTTAATCTATATTATAACATGGCACAATTTACCATTATAGACTCTTCTCAGTAGACTTTGAAGTCTTCATGGTCAGGGATTATGTTTTATTGGTTTTTGTCCAAGGCCAAGTGGTACATAAAGAGGCAGTGAGCTAAGAGTATGTTTGTTACAGGCAGCCTTAGAATAAGATACATTCTCTTATTCCTCCTCTTCCTTCTCTTCCTCTTCTCTTTCTTCTTGTTCTCTGTCATCCTCTCCTCCTCATCCATCATCATCATGATCATCATCACCATTGTTGTCATCTTCCTTACCTTGCATATTGAGTATGTGCAGGAAGCTGTGATAATTGCTACAATTCAAGATTATCATAATCCCTACCACAACTCTATGAGGCATATATTTTATGGATGAAGAAACAAGGATATAAACATTAAAATAACTTTCCCAGTGGGGCATAACTAATAAACAGTGAAATCAGAACTCAAACCCAGGTCTAATACCTAAATTCTGTGCTCATAACCACTACTGAATTTAATCATGGAATCATGGGTCCACCTTCAGCTAGTTTGGTGGATTTCTGTCACTGAACATGCATGACCCAGTATTTAATTTTTTTAGCCATCTCTAAAATTGCCTCATATCTAATACTAAATAAAATTTTAATAAATGAGTAGATGACTGAATGAATGGCTGTCATATTTGTATTTTATTAAATAGCCCACTGGTGTAGTCAAAGATCTTTTAACTTACTCAATATTTTAAAAAAGAAATACATAGTTTTTCCTAGTTGATATGCAGAATGAATGCAAGTTAATGACTGGACAATATTATTCTGTCTTCTTAAATAACTGCATACTTTAGGTGGAGTGTGAATCTTCTCTTTTGGACTTGGATTAAGCACGTGCATTATATTAATCTAAAATGTGAGCCCATAGTAGCAGCAGAGGAAACTGGACCAGGCCTAGAAGTTTCTAGGAGAAAGAATAATAACTGATAACTGTAGAGAATTCAGAGATCTTGAAAATCCCATGAGAAACTTAATCCTTAAGAAATATTCTCTGGGTTATCTGATGTTGCCGTAGACTACAAAGCCTCAGCATAGCTTGGATCCCTGTTGGCATTCAATGAATCAAGATTCCTGCCCTTCCTCCCCACAAGCCTCTTCTTCTACACAAAGCCTAACCACTTCTCAATTTTAGAGCAGGTTATCCAGTAGAGGGATTCCCTCTTTTTGTTCCACATTTATAAGATGCCATCTTTGGCACATGCCCATTAGTGTTATCCATACTTCACAAAAGACTCATTAATATGTACTATGGTAGTTGTACATACAAAACAAAAGATACTTGGTTCTAGTGAAGAATGTTACCTTTCTTTAGTGAGATTGATATGAAGAAATAACAGTTCCTGGGGTGCCTGGGTATCTCCTTCAGTTAGTAGCTAACTCTTGATCTCAGCTCAGGTCTTGATCTCAGAGTTGTGAGTTCAAGCCCCATGTTTCTTAAAACAAACAAACAAATAGTTCATTTGAATTTCATATGAATTCCTTTAAAATCTTACTGCATGCAAGGAAAGTACTGTGCTATGTCTTTGGGAGATTTAAAGATGAAGAAGACATAGTACTGCTCTCAAGAAACAAAATATAGTGGGGGGAGATAGATGTGTAAATAGCTAAGTATAATGTAAGATCAAATGAATTAAATAGATAACTAGCAGCCTATGAGAATGGTCTATTCTAATGAGCCTCAGAAAGAAAAAAAATTATGAAGGAAATGACATTTGACCTGAGTTTTGAATGATGTACAGATGCCTAATAGGTTTACTTATGTAAATATTCAAACATATAATAGCATGCATTCTTGGTATGAATTTATATGGTCAGTGTAATGTATATATATGATGTGGTGTATGTGTGTGTGAATGCATAATCACAATGAGATTAGCATGTACTCTTCTAAAATAGTTAATTTCCATGAAATGTGAAAATATAGAAAGGTTTATTTATAAAACAACTCTTTCTTAATTGATGTTACTGGAATATTATTTTGATGTGTATGTTGGGTTTAGCAGCTAAAACTATTGGTAGTCATTATTAAATAGTATAGTAACCTGTACAGTTCTTATAGTGACACATGGACATGTGCTAAGGTTAAATAATTGACAGATTTTTAGAATAACCTGGTTATGAAGGGACATACATAATTTTGCAGTGAAAACTCCTCTAAGCTCAGCACTTTGGCAGCTGTGTAGTGTTCAGACAATAATTGGCTTCACCTGGATTAGCCTGGATGCATAAGGAGCTGTGTGGAGATCATATATTCCTACTCATGTCATTTTGAAATGCTTAAACCAAAATAACCCTCTAAATCAAAATAACTAAATAACCTACTTACCTTTATAAGTAGGTCTTTTAGATGCTTCCAATGTCCTCTCCCCAAATCTCTTTGCTTTTTTTGTTGATGCTGTATGAAGTATGTATTGTTGCATAATAAATTACCACAAATTTAGTGGTTTAAGACAATACATTATCTCACAGTTTCGTTAGGTCAGGAATCTGGGCATGGCTTAGTTGGGTATTGTGCTTCATGGTTACTCACAGGCTGCAATCATGGTGTCAACTGGGGCTGTAGTCTCATCTGAAGGTTCAACTGAGAGAGGATCAACCCCCAATCTGAAGTGGTTGTTGGAGGATCCAATTCCTTGTGGGTTGTTGGACTGAGGGTCTCAGTTCCTTGCTGGCTGTTGACTGGGGGCTGCTCACAGTTTCTTATCATGTAGATATCTCCACATGAAAACCTTCTTTATGAAAGTCAACAAGAGAGGTTTCATAGAGGCTGCTAGCAAGATGGGTGGTATAGTCTTATGTAACATAATCATGGTAATGGCATCCTATCACTTTTGCCATGCCCACTTTGTTAAAAACAAGTCACAGGTCTTTCCCACGTGCAAGGGGAAGGGAATTTATGAGGTCACAAATACCAGGAGATGGAGATCTTTGAGGGCTGTCTGCTACAATGCCTAAAATTTCTTTTGGGTGGAATAGACCTAGCCTATAATGATAGATAAAAGATGTAGCATTCAGAAGTATGAAACTCATCAACAGTTAATTTTGTCAATGAACATTTGCAAATGACATCAGATCTATTCCTTTTTTTAATATCCAGAGACTGTAAGGAGACAAAGAACACATTGGGTTGATAAAATAGAAAGAAGTGATTGCCAAAAGGACAGATGTTTTTTGAGTTTATGAATTTTATTGGAAATACTCCTTGCTTTCTTCAGCTGCATAGAGATTAGTGGAAGTTTTGTTCAGAGATGTTTTGTCAAGTGAGTATTTGTAATTACAAATTTATTGGGATTTAAAGAGAATTTAAAATCATGGTTTCTTCTATTTTACCTTTTCTCTTTCTCCTTTCCAGAGTATTACTTATTTGATGTATCACAGTAGCTGCATATGTTTATAGTCAGTACTAGAAAATAAAAGTAAAAGAAATATAGAAATAAGATGAACATATTTCTTGTTAAATATCTGGTGAATACCAAAACAGTAATGATATAACATTTGTGGCTGGTTTTGGCAATGAGAATTGATAGGTGCATGACCTAGTTATCTGCTTATGTTGGAATATTAGGGATGGGCCACTGGGTTAATGATTAAGTTAGCTTAAATGATGATCAGAGAGCTGCATGTGGTAAATTCTCTTATGAGTGTTTTTCTCCTTAATACCTTTTACATTTTAAGGATATTCTATCATTACTGTTTTACCATCAGAGGCAGTAAAAGGCCTTGGTTTTAACATGCAACTAAATCTAAGGGATTTTCTCTAGTTCCTCATCAATGCATAACATAATTATCTTTAGTTAACATAATAATCTGTGGTTGATCATTAAGCAATATTACCCTGAAATGAAAGAAATATAGTCATGAAGAGCAGGGAATTCACCTTCAGGTCACCACCTCTAATCTGAATGTAAACTACTATTAAATAGACCCTTGTAAAGCTCATTTTTCCCCCTGCAATGACTCACCTTTTGCTTATGAAGCAGGTTCTTAGATTTGGCCTTTCTTATATTTTCAGTGTAGATATTCTATTATTAAATTAATTTAATTTTTTAAAGATTGATTTATTTATTTTAGAGAGAGAGAGAGAAAGCATGAGTGGGAGGGGCAGAGGGAGAGAGACTCTCAAGCACACTCCATACTGCGCACAGGACCCGACGAGGGGCTCGATCTCACAGTCCTGAGATCATGACCTGAGCTGAAACCAAGAGTCAGATGCTTAACCCACAGTGCCACCCAGGTGTCGCTATTATTAAATTTATTTTAAAAACTTTATTTTTTCTATTTAGTTCAGAAAGTTTTTTTTTCCTCCTCAAATTAGTAGTCAGGGATGAAAATTATTCCAAAAATTGAATTTTTAAGAATTTCTTGGTTAAATATATTTAGTCTCCTATCTATATGTTCTTGAACATGTCCATTTTATTGTTGTTTGACACAGATTTTAAAAGCCCCAGGGGTTCAAGGACCATGACTATGTAAGTCTTTTTGTGTAGCACTTCATACAATTAGGCACTCAGTAAATGCTTTCTGATGATGAAAACCCAGTTAAAAGTTCTCTGGGGAAATCCAGAATTCTTAAACAACCAAATATAGAATCATACTATTTTAAAGACTCTAGTCGTCTGAAATGGCTTCCTTCTTCACAGCAACTTTAGACATTGTCGGTTTTCATCCTCTCTTTTCTTCTGAGGACATAGAAGACACTCTGTGCTTCTGTTGCCTGAAATACCTTGGATGTTCGGCTGCCAAAACCTTTTCCTCTTGACTTGGTTATGTTGAAGATACCACATCTTCCATTCTCGTTTATCCTTTCCATTCAGGAAGGTGGGGAGGAAGCAGAGCACATAGTATGTTAGAATTAGGCAGCAAGAAGTTCCTTAGGAATAACACAGCTCAGCCTTACAGAAGTGACTTGTCAGAGTTTACACAGATAATTAGTGGAAAACCCCAGACAAAAATTCAAAGGTTTGAACTGCAAGTTCTATATCTTATTGTTAGTGAACCAGGATAGTATTATTATTTCGTATGTGTTGCTTGCAGTCTGTTGAGACCTGGAGACATAATTGGTATCAACTTGTTTGTGCATTTTGCCATGATCACACATGTTGATTACTGGGTATTGAAGTGATACTGCAAATACTCAGTATGTTAGCTACTGGGCAACTTTGAGTCAGTGCCATGTGGCAGACCTTATTTTGACTGTAAGGTAACCTCAGACTAAAAAAAAAAAAAACCATGGGTTTTTAGAAAATCATAGTAAAATTGAACTTTTACTACTTGTGTGTTTTCAGAGTATTTCAAGTAAGTATCCTTTAATTTGACAATGTCTAACCGCAAGTCCTGCCATCTGACTTTTTCTATGAAAGCCTGGAATCCTATGTCAGTCCCTTCTTCTTTTACTACTGATTAGCACTACAAAAGAGGCTGAACCTCGTAATTTAACACTAACAATATTTTGCTCTGTGTTTTTCTATAATTGCTTTCTATACTTTCACTTTTCTGTCATTAACTAGAATTTAAGTTTGGCCAAGGCAGAAACTTTCTTATTCTTCTCTTGTACTCTACCTAGTAATCATCTTACTTCTGGGCATATGTTAGGCATTTAATAAAAAACTTTAAAAATTACTTTTTAGTCTTAAATTATATTTTTTGGATGTCATTAAAATGTAGTAAAAATAAACCTAGATGCTTTACTTAGGAAAAAATTGTTCAAACTTTTAGAAAATCTCTCTCTAGAATACACCAGAAAGATTAGCTCTTAAAAATTCCATACAGTTATGTATTTAATCAGATTCTGTGAACATGTTATTTTGTACACATGTCTGTAATGTGATTTTTTTCCTCAGTATTTTCATAGATTTCTTTCTTAAGAAAGCAGAACAAAGCTTAGGGGAAAACCATTCTTAGTATGTTATCACCACAAAATGAAATGAAATTCTTAGTTAAAGGTTAATAATTGCATATTATTGATGTGAAAAATTAACTTAGAATATTTAAATTTCTGCCATACTGGGATTTTTATGTTAACATATTTTATGTGTTGATTTTTAGTGTGTGAAGTAGGTATTTTTATAAATCACATGCTATAGAAGTAAAAATATGAAAATATTTTAATAAATCATATACTGCAGGAAAAGAATACATCAGAGTAGATATTTGAGAAAATTGGGAGTTTATTTTTTTTCTGGGAAAAAATTTAAACTGCCATTGAATTTCATTTTCATTTAATTTTTTAAAAGGAAATGTTGGCATTGTTATGCTAGATCATTATAAGCTTTATTTATACTACATTTTATCATAATGCACACTGAGTATAAATAAACTCTGGTATGCTAAACCTAATAGCAATTAAACTGGAAGTGTTTGTATTTCATCACTGTGAACTTCGCAGAAATGTTTCCATGACAACCTCCATGCTAGTTAAGACAACCAGAGGTGATCAACAGTTTACGTATTTTTTCTCTTGTAAGAATGGAATTTGTGTTGACAGTTTTGGCCTTTAATGGCACTTTTGTTCTGTGTGAAAGTATTTGTTTACCAGATCATATGTTGTTAACTGTCAGGCTGAGGTAGAGTGACTGCTTTTGATAAAAGGCTGCATTAGAATTTCTAGTCTGTGAGGCTCTTAGTCTCTAATTATCCCCATTAGTTTAGAAGAGTCCATTTGCTTCAGTACTGTACAAATTACACTTTATTAAGATGAAGTATTATGTAAAATTGGGGAAGATCTTGATTTTGTTTGACCATCTAAAAATGGAAATTCCTTATAACTTCTTAATGAATGTCCCCCTCCCCCAAAAAAAGCTACATGTGTGTGCATGGTCACATATCCTCACTCACACAGACACACATGCACACAAACACACACACACACACACACACACACTTGGCAAACAACATCTGAGTGACCTCTTTGGAAAAGGTTATTGGGGCAGCATTAGTGATTTTTCTTAACTCACTTCCCTAAAATATTGTAACTTTATCAGTACAGTCTGCTACCAAGGATGTGCAAAATGAAAAATGTACCAAACGAGAAAACATAATTTTGCAGTTTCAAACCAGAATGGCCAAGCTGATCATGGAACTGAGGACTTTCCCCTGTTTACTCTAAAACAGAGGCACGTTACAAACTTGTCTGCTTAGAGATTCTAGGAAAAAAGTATTTATGTACATGTACCTAGAGGACTGGAATTGTGAAAATTCTCCAGAACTCTGTGAGTTGCATCGGAGAAGAAAAGTATCACTCGTTGAGGGACATTGCACTTGTCCAATTCTGTGATTGGGTCCGTGCTCACCTGGCAGCACTCTCTAGTACCTGCAGGATAGGACTGAGTGCAAAAGGCATGTTAAATATTTTATATGATTGCTATATGGAAGAGTAAGCTCATTATTTTCACAAATAAAGCTTGACAGTTTTCTTGGCGAGTAGGACTATGTAGATGATAGGCGTCATCACATGTCTTCTCAGAAAAAGAAATTTAAAAAAATAATTAAAAAGAAATTTAACAAGAATTAAAAAGAAACTTTAATTTCCATCAACTTTGTTAAGCTAATATTAAATCATAACTTGCCATGACCAAAAATTATCCTTGCTTTCTTTAAAATTACCTATTAAAATGTACTAACATTAATAAAGTTGACATTCCTGTAAAATAATATATGGTTTTATCTTATTTTAGTTTAAAAACATAACCCTAGTTTTCTTAATTTTTTTCTTTCAGTCCTTGTCTTGACATCATCATCCACTTAGTTGCATAAGTGAGGCTTAGAAACATCCTTGAAACCTTCTTTCAGTCATTCACTCACTTATTTCTTCTCATGTACTCTAGGCACTGAGGGTATAGCAGAAAACAAACACACAAAAATCCCTCCTCTTATTAGGCTATAGTCTCATGATGGGAAACCAACAATAAAATGAATTAGTAAAAAATAAAGAATGTGAAATGATGGTAAATACCACGGAGAAGAAAAGAGTGTGTGTGCAGGGGTGTGTGTGTGTGTGTGTGTGTGTGTGCACGAGAGAGAGAGAGAGAGAGATGGAGAGTGGGGTTTGCAATTTTAAATAGGAGCCAAGGAAGACTTTATTGAAAAGATGACATTTGTGCAAAGGTCTGAAATAGGTGAAGGCAAGAGCTGTGTTGTTATCTGAAGGGGAAGGGATCAGCAAAGGCACCTGTCTCGAAGCAGAAGTATCCTTGGCAAGTTTCAGCAATGGTGAGCAGACCAGTGCAGCTGGTGCAGAACAAGCCAGGGCAAAGAGGAGTGGGAAAGAGAATTGAGGACTAAGGAATACAGAACATAGGACCTCGCAGACAACTCTAGGCCATTGAATAGATGAGTAACACAGTACGATTCACCTCCACATAACCACTCGGGCTGCTGTGTTGAAAAGAGCTCACAGAGATGTAGGGATGAAGGCAGGGAAGGGAGCAAGGCGGAAGCCAGTTAGGAATTTATTGCAAGAATCTGAATGAGACGGGGCGCCTGGGTGGCTCAGATGGTTAAACGTCTGCCTTCGGCTCAGGTCATGATCCCAGGATCCTGGGATCGAGTCCCACCCCCTAGGATCAGGCTCCCTGCTCAGTGCAGAGCCTGCTTCTCCCTCTCGCTCTGTCATTCCTCTGCTTGTGCTCTCTGGCTCTATCTCTCTGTCAAATAAATAAAATCTTTAAAAAAAAAAAGAATCTGAATGAGAGATGGCAGTGGCTTGAAGAATAATAATAGTCATGGCAGTGAGGGGAGAGATCAAATTCTGGATATATTTTGAAGGGTTGGCCAGTAAGCTTCCCTGACTGAATGTGGTGTTTGAGACAGAGAGAGGAGTTAAAGTTGTCTCAGGGTTTTTGACCTGAAAATTGACAGGATGATACTTCCTTTTTCTGCCTTGGAGAAGACCATAAAGGGAACAGGTTTTTGGGGAGGAACATCAAAAATTCAGTTTTGGCCGTGTTTGAGATCTCTGTTGGACATCTGAGGATAGATGTTAAGTAGACAATTGACTATAAGATCCTGGAGTTTGCAGCAGATGTGAGCTGTAGGTAACCATGAGTAAGTTAGCATATAGAGGTGACTTGAAACCATGAGACTGGATAAGACCAAAGGAGGGCTCCAGAAGGGAAACAGTCCAAGGACTTCTCTTACGTAAGGCCTGGCAGGGTGAGTACCTTGCAGTGTGCTAGAACACTCTCACTTTATGCCTGGTCCCAGAGTAACTAAGAATGCCCCCTTCTCTCTCTACAGGGAACCTCTGGGAGAATAAGTTACATGATCTCACGATGTATATCTTTTATGTCTATTCTTCTTTATATCTGCTGCCTTTTTTTCTAGTTCATTAATCCAGTGCCCTCCCATCAGATTCCTTACCTTCTCTCTGTCCTCACCTTTCCCACCAATTTTTGCTCTATTTCCAGAATAATCATTCCATACATAAATCTAATAATACTATTCCCCTCACTAGACTTTTACTGTGGCTTCTAATGTTTAAGGAGCAAAATATATCCTTTAGTATGAAATGGTAAAATTCTTTGTTATTTTATTCTTGCCTCTGTCTGGCCCCTTGTCTTGTCATCTCCCTCTTCCCCCTTTTCTTTTCGCTCCTAAGACAAGAAATTGATCTCTAGTTCCTTAGAAATGAGGACTTTTTTCCCCTTACTATTTGGGAGCTGCTAGGCAGCTGCTAAGCCCCCAGAAGCTGCTCTCCTACAGTACAGAGCTGTGCAGGGATGGGAGTCGGCACTCTACTGAGGCCCCTCCTGAGTCTTCCCTACCTACAGGGAGTTGGGGATGGGCGAGCAGACACTGCCAGCCGGCTGCTGCCACATGATTGGCGTAGGCTTTCTGCAACACAGAACTGTGCAAAATGAGCTCACCAACGTTCGCCGATGTCTAAATCCACACAGAAGGGGGAGATGGGCACTGTTCCTTGGCTGCCATCTCTAGAGATGCAGAGCTGTGTAGGATGGGTGCAGTGCCTGGCCGGAAAGCCTCACACTCCCACTGTTCCCACTGAATTTTCATAGATTTTCTTGAGTTAAGTTTCTCTGTTGTTTCACCTCTTTTGATGACTCTCCAGAGACTGAATAATTTATTGTCTTTACTAATTTTGACCAGATTAATAGATGCCTCTTAGTGAGAGGTTTCCCCTAATTTCTCACACCGCGATTATAGACCTCTTATCTCCTATACCATATCTTTTTAAAAAAACTTAATGTATCATAAACACTTCCTTGCGATTGTATAAACTCTAAGTATATTTAGTGACCATCAGGTGGTCATTACACCAAATATAACGTACCGTATGTAAATACACACCACAGTTACCTGATTCTTTCCACCATCTTAGGTTGCTTTCGGTTCTTCATCATCATAAATAAAACTATTATTAATAGGGTTTGTGCATGTATTTCTGCCCAAGTTGTGAATATTTCTTTAGTGTATATTTCTAGAGGTAGAATTATGGAGTAAAACATGGGGAACATTGCCAAATTTCTTTCCAGAAAAGTTACACAAATTTCTAATCCCTCTAGTAATGTATATTTTACTGGTTTTCACTAGATTCAGATGTTATTTGGTTTTTCATCTTGCTGCTAATTTGATGACCAACTAGAAACTTAACTCATGATGAAAGCATTTAATCTTGTGCTTCTGATCATCAGTGCCATTTTTTTTTTTCAAGTTAGGACTAAAGCCTATTTTGTAGGTAAAGGTAAAATTAAAAAGAAAAAAAAAAGACAAAGAAAATCTGAGTGGAACCAGAATAATAAATCAAAGGTGTTATTTTCATTGCTGTTGGCTATGCAAGGTGTGGTATGGATTTTTTTCTTTGTTACTGTGAACAGTATAGGTTTTAGAATACATACTCACTTCTCGCTCAGCTTCTTTCACACTTTTATTTTCTAAAAGTAAAATCTCAAGAGAGAGAAATAAATGTTTACTTACTTAGATGAAAAATAGATAAGAAAATTTAAGGATGATCTAATAATATATAGCTTATTGGTAAATAAATGAGAATAGCTTTGAAATTTAAAATATGTAATGCAGTAGATTCAGTGACTCAAGTAGTGTTATATATGAGATCAAAGAGAAATCTGTGATGTTTTAAATCTGTCTCTGATTTTGAAAAAGTTGATTATCTGCAAAATCTGTGTTATTTCACCTACAAAATGCTGGCAGTCCCCATAGATTTGTTGTGCCATCCCTTGAATGTGGAGAAGCTCAAAAAGGTTTAGTGAAAAAAATGTCTTATTTATGAAATATTTTAATGAGACAAGATGTTAATCAAAATTTTAGTTTAAAGCGCTAGAGGGACCTTGTGGTAATGGACTAGAGTCAGAGATATCAGCTTTAGATTTAGCTTAATAAAAGCTTGAGCTTAATGTAGATGTAGACGGCTACATATAGAAACATTTATAACTATGTGTATATACACTGGTTAGTATACACACACATATTTCCTTCCTTTGTTAGTTGAGAGGGCCTAAAAGTGACAAGCATACTTAGCGCCTGTATCTTGGTTTGTAATACCATTCTTTAATAAAAGAACTAGCGATCCTTGGAGAAGTGGGACTTACTCTTAGATTGGGGCAGGAAATATACAGGATGAACCTGGAGCTCTTGGAATGCCAGAAAATAAAGATATGTTCAAATAAAATATGTAGAATAAATAACCATGAGTCTATACTATACTTATATAAATAAATGATTGAATTAAATAAGTGGGAGAATAGACATTTCCTTCATAGAAGAATTCCAAGTAATTTATGTAGATACTTTACACTCAAGGAGGTGGAGCATAACTCCTCATTCCTTAATTGTGGGCTATGAATGGTGACTTTCTTCCAAAGAGTACAGTCTGGAAAGGGGGAAAAGAGTAAATTTACATTAGAGAAACTTGACAAACCCATCCCCGGCTAGCTCATCAAGGTTGGCATCAGCAGTGAGAAACCTGACAGTCCCATCCCCGGCTAGCTCATCAAGGTCGGCATCAGCAGTGATACGTCATGGCTGTAATATGTATACTTGATAGGATGTTATGAAAATGGCCATTTACCTATATGGTCTTCTTCCCCCTCAAAATTCATAACCCCGGTCTAATCTTGAGAAAAAATATCAGACAGATCCCAGTTGAGGGACTTTGTACAAAATACCCAACCAGTACTCCTCAAAACTGTCAAGGTTATCAAAGACAAAGTCTGAGAAACTGTCACAGCCAAGGGGAGCAATCCTAAGGAGACATAATGACAAGATGTAATGTGGTATCCTAGACGGGATCCTGGACAGGAAAGGGACATTTGGTAAAAAAACTAAGGAAACAGAAACAAAATGTGGACTTTAGCTAATGTTTTAAAAAGTTAATTCCTGCATCTATAGGCCTAGTATGGCTAAATTGGGTATGATGGGGAGTTAGGGGTGGGTAAGGACTTGTGCTACTGTTGAATAATAGAAATATTTAACACTATTTAGAGCTGACTGTAGGCCAGGAATGCTTTTAAGTACTTTAAATGTCTTAATTTTTTAAAACAACTCTTTGGTATTTTTATTCTCATGTTAGAGCTGAAGAATTGAAAGTAGGTTAAATAATTTGTCCAAGATTAAGCCTGCATACTCAGGCTCTGGATCCCCTTAACTATTAGGCTTTACTGAGAATGCTTGTTTTAGGGGGAAGCCGCAGGGAGCAATTCACCTCTGTCACCAGGTTTGGCTTCTGCCAAGGTATGTAGGGTATAAAACATAACAAGACTTCTTTTATATATGTATGTATGTGTGTGTGTGTGTGTGTATATATGTGTGTATATATATATATATATATATATTAGATGAAACTAGAAAGTTTATTTCCTTAGATTATGTTGATTATTTCATGCTTATCTTCTAGATACTTCTTATCTGTTTATATGTCAGCTATACTAAAATTATTCTACATATTGCTGGATTCCCCAATACACTAGTTTTTTGGTCACTGGGCAAATACTCTTTGCCAGTATACCTTAAGCTGAGTAGCCATTATTTGACATTGCTGTCGTATTATAGTATTTAAAAGTGTTTCTCTTTTTCAAAAATCCATCCTTTTTTTTATAACAGTGTTTGGATTTTGTTGGCTTTGTAATCCTCAAGTAACAGATAAAGTACCTGAGCCCTGATAACACTAAATCAAGATTGTATGACAAGTTTATATATGATAAGCTCCAAACAAGTAATCTTGCAGACTTCTGTTGTGCTTTTCTTCCACATAGAAATCCCGTGAAGTTAGTTCCCAGTAATTCTTTGCTTTCTAGACCCTAGCTGACAACAAGCTCAATTTTATTATTTTTATTAAAATTATTTCATATTTACATAATTGTAACCCAAATAGAGGTGGTGCTAATAGGCAGAGACGAGTATCTGCCCAGAAAAAAATATGTTCTGCTAATCGACGTGAACTCTTTGCCCATGGCTTGAATCTTTAGGGTGCCCCACCACCCTGTTTCTTGATTTCCACATAGTAAGTAGTGGGGGCCTCGTGAGACTTACTTATTTTAGGACACAGAAAAATTGTGAGGGTATTTATTTGTTTGTGAATTGTATTAAAATTCTATAATTTAACCCACAGGAAAGTGGTCTCTCATTTTATACCCAGATCCATTACATCCTGACCAGAGATGTGCCCTGCCCCTGGAAGGTAACTAAGGTGTTGCAGTTAAACATTTTTATTCAGCTGCTACTTCCACGGTAATGCCTCCCAGCTTTAGTCATGCTCTGACACACTTAGAAAGTGATGGCATTCGGAGAGCACCTTGGGTCAAGCTGTGGCTGGTGGTGATTGGCCTGAGGGGCCTGGCTGCCCCAGGCCCTTTGAGCCACCCTGAGAGCAGAAGGGATCAGCAGCTTGGCATACCTGTTACGATGTGTTTGTGACACATCGTGTGCTTCAGCACTTTGTTCTGTGACATGCAATGGTGTGTCTTCCCCAAGTGTATATAGTTACCACACAAAGTTGTGTAAGACTTAGAAAACTAGTTATGCTGAACCCTGTGTTATGTAGAAGACAGATAATGTTCCAGTTTCTTAGACTGATTTGAATCTTGCTGTTCGGAACTCCCATTGGACAGTTTCATTATCCTGGGTGCGGTGTGTCTCATAAATGGCCCAATAAATCCTTTCCACCTGGGTTCTGAATTACATGAGAAATAGAAGAGAGGCCCATATTTACCAAATAGATGATTCACTCTTCCTTCCCTGGCAAGAGGTAGTAAGGCACTGAGAGAAGACCAAGAACTCAAGAAAGTTTGTAAGTGTGCTCACTGCAAACTCTCACGAAACAGTATGAGTGGGAAAGAAGCATTTCAGCCAGTGTCATTAAGTGATTTGCCATCATTAGCTGGACAGCTATGAAAAGTAGATCACTGTAACAACAGAGAAATAGGGCCTTATAAGAAGTTCTTACTAGAGCCTCTCAAGAAGGCGTTAATTACCAAAAGAGTACCTCAAACTGAAATTTTTCTAGCTAATGACTTAGGACATTTACACATGTTTTATAAAATCATTAAGAAAATCAGATTCTTTTTCTATTTTTGGTGGATAGTTTTAACTTTAGGAAGTAACAGATATTTCAGAAACAGTATTATTTGTACAGAAATACCATTTTTCTTACTGTTACAATAAACTCCAAAGAATCATTAGAACTTAAAAAAATAAAAAATAATAAAAAAGATAGAACTTAAAAAATATATGTTATGAATTTCAAATCAGTGCGTGGATGAAATTTCAAGTATCCAGAAACCTTTGGAATAGTTTCCAGAAGGTCCATTTCAAGTAGAAAAGTTTGGAAAAGTAAGAGCTTAAATTATACCTGGCATTATACCATTTATATTAACTTAAAAAAAATCTCTTCAAAAGGAATTGGTTGGCATCTGTTCTATTATATCCACCTTAACTCCAGGCACTCTATTTCCTGGTGTATGGTTGGGTCTCAACAAGTGGTATACCCCTTTTTTCCTTTCTCTCCATGTTGAGTAGTAAATCATACATAGGCTGAAGTATTAGACAAGTACTGCTAATAATGGAAGATAAAATTAAATAAAACTGTGAGGTATCTTTAGGGACAAAGCATTCTGAATGAAAAATTAAAATACTATTTTTAAAAAGCCTGCTTCCAGCTTGGATCAGAGAAATCAAACTATGTTCCACAATATCCCCAAAATGATGGAGAATCTTTTTATCATTTAAAAATATGCTTTCTAGGGGCACCTGAGTGGCTCAGTCATTAAGCGTCTACCTTCGGCTCGGGTCATGATCCCAGGGTCCTGGGATGGAGCCCCACATCAAGCTCTCTGCTCAGCAGGAAGCCTGCTTCTCCCTCTCCCACTCCCCCTGCTTATGTTCCTTCTCTCGCTGTGTCTCTCTCTGTCAAATAAATAAATAAAATCTTTAAAAAATCTATTAAAAATATGCTTTCTAGTACTACTCTAAAAGACATGATTTATCAGAGTAATATTAGAAAGCACTATGATTAGATTCTCTTGAGATTTAGTTTCCTTTCATAGTTTACCCTTACTCCTAAAAATGGAATGATTTAAATTAGCGTATTGGGTCAGGATAGTGAGGTATGTTTTCTGCACTCTGCACAAAACCATATCATACTACAAAAGATAACTGTGCTTGCACTTGGAGAAGAGAAACAGTACATTTAATATACAAAAGGTTGTCAAAATGGAAAATAGTACCTCATAGCATTTTATAGTTTGCAAAGCCCTATCACATATTTTATCTTTTTTGATTCCCATCACAGCCTTATCTTATATATGTATAAAGCTCAGAGGTTAAATGACCTTGCCAAGAATAAATTAACAAGCGGCTGATTTGTGACACAAATCCAAATCCTCAGATACCATGTCCAGTGCCATTTTCTCAATACCATTCCACCTAAGGAAAAAAAGATATTTTATGTAAATTCTGAGTTTTCAGTCAGGGACAATAAGAAGTTTTAAAGAGCCAGATTTTTTTCTGGATTTAAGGAGTCTCTTAACTGCTAAGATTCTTCAACTATTTAACTGGCTACCATGACAAGTAACAATGATTAGAAATGGTTAGGCAGAGGCTAGATGGCCATCTGTCGAGCTTGATGTTGGACTGGATGACCTTTAAGATCCTTTCCGATTCGGAGATTCCATGACTCTGTGGTGATAATGATGCTGTTTCAGCCTGTTGCCAAGTAACATGTCTATTGTTTTTCCTGCCTGTCACACACAGCAATGGCAATAACTATCGTTTTCCTTATATGCCATGACAAATTTATATCATAGTGTCATATTAACAATTAGCATTCCCGAAGTTTCTGACCTTTATAATGTTCAAATCTATTCTAAAGATGCTGCCAAAATTTCATTTTAAAAGGTGTGAAAATAAAATTCCTTTGATGAATGACATACCCTAAAGCAATATCTGTGATTCCTTCCCCTTTCTTTTCCTTTCAAGGTCCATCAATCACACCCTCCTCAATCTCCCATGGCCTGTACTGATTAATAGAGGGACTCATATCATTCATCCACTCTACTCATTCTGTAAACATTCATTGAATCTATGAGCAGAACACTCTTCTAAGCCAAGAAAATACAAGATGAGATTCATAATCTTACTAGCTATCAGGGTGGTAAAGCAGAGGAATCCATTCTTGTCAATTCAACATGTATTCATTAAGCAGCTAACAGTAAGGTTATATAGTATTGAGTGCAGATCTACCAGTCAAAAATGACTAAGTTGGTTTTTGAATCCAGATAAATCAACTAAGTCTAAGAGGTACAAGGTTAACATTATCTTACTCTTTGGCTATAAAGCAAATGAAACTTACCACTCTATACAAGCAACTCAGTATCAGACATAAACCCATACAAAGGCAGAAACACATAGGTATACAAAGAATTTTGTTTTGCTACTATAAAATACTTTATTCTTAGCTCAAGAAAACTCAAGCCCCATGTCAGGTTTTGAATGCTTTCATTGGTTTTTGCAAAATTCTTGTGCTTGCAGCCAACTTAACGGCTGCAATTAATGAATGTATGTGTTTAGTTCTGATACGAATATTTGTTGATAGCTTGTTTTTGTTAAGGGGGAAGATCTGAGTGAAATAACAAACATGTGTATTGGAACTTAACTAATTCATCATTTGTGCAAGTGACTCCTTTGCTGAACCTGAAGTTTTTGTATGTTGGAAGAATATTTCCTCAGTTTTTTGTGCTATTCACACAAAAGATGTGGGCCTATCATTTTGTATCCATGTGGGCTTAACCATAGGGTAACAACATGACAACTGGCTTCCATCAGAGTGAGCAAGTGAGAGAGTGAGAAAGACAGAAGTCAGTTATTTTGAAACCTAGTCATAGAAACGATATCCCATGATTTGACATATTCTGTTCATGAGAAGCAGGGCACTAGCTCCAGCCCACACTCCAGAGGAGATTACACGGGACTGAGAAACCACAGGTGGGGGTCATTGGTGGCCTTCTCAGAGGCCACTGCCACAAGCATAAACCCTCCTGGAGTGTGTTCCTTGCTGTATTCTTTATCTTGTTGAA